>NC_047518.2:17288200-17330492 GCF_902827115.2 Pseudochaenichthys georgianus
AATGTTACCGTCTCGATGTGGACAATGCTCGTTGCCAAGAGTGTTTAGCATGTAAGGGCGGTAACACGAGCAATTTGTCTAAACATTTAGCAAAAGTGCACCACATTCAGACGGAGAAATGCACCGGGTTCGATTGTCTTTCTGGACAGCTAGTAGCCCCATCCACGAGTAACGTTTCCACGTCAGGTATTATGTATGCTAGCAGAAACACACAGAGTTAACTCAATTATACAAACATAGGTTAATGATTAGAGGTAACTGAGTTATTTATTTTGTTAAAGTTTCAGCTATTCTGTTTACAGTTCTGTCATCAGATTATTTAATACCATTTGTTAAAACATTGTTGTTTCTTTTGATGTGAAATATTATTAATTTAATTGTAATTTTTTACAATTTGTTTAGTTAATAAATGTATTTTTGAATCAAGTAGGCCTATTCATCTTTATTGTCTTCATTGTTAGTTTCCACATGCCTAAAACAACCTCAAGCTAAATCTGAAAGTTGATGGCTAAATAAGAGTGTTTGAGAAATTGTGCAAGGCATACAGTAATAGTCTGAATAGTCGATTAATCGTTTAATTAATCGATAGATTAATCGATTATTAAATGAGTCGTTTGTCGCAGCCCTATTGTAGTTATCCCATGTATAAATAAAACGTGTTATTCAGCAACCCTTGCAATTTGGGATTTTATTTTTGGTTGGTAGACCTCGGTGAGCTGGTCATTTCAAAAGTAGCTCACCAGCCAAAAAAGTGTGGGCACCCCTGGTATAGAGTCTCTGCGGCTGGAAGGGTATAACAGTCCCTGCGCCTGAGTGGAGGTAACAAGTCTCCAACAGGGTATACTTCCTGGGGAAGTCAAGTAGAGTATACAGTCTCTATCCATGACTAACAGAATAACAAATCCAAGGCTCATAGGAGCTGGAGGTGCGTTATACAGATCTCCGTTTCCTACGCATTAAATTATAGCAGAAGACAGAGTAGGGGCCGACGAGACATTCGGAAATCTGTTTGTTGATTATTCTGTCTGTTGGTTGTCATTGTTGATTCGTAAAGGTCTTGTTTTATGTTGATAAATGTTTTGGTATACCATAGTTTAAATATTAGTTGTTGAAAGAAGCCCCCCTTCTCTTGAAAAGGCTGAGAGCTCCAGCCGGAGCCGGGGTGTCAGTATTTGTCTGTGAAAGAATCTCCCCCCTCTTTCTGATTCTGTAGAAGAGGAGACCCTTTGTTTCAATCAGCCGGGAGAGCAGAAGTGTGCATGCTTGCTCTTTTCTCTGATGCCTAAAAATAAAAATTAATAGATCAATGAGTGATCTGAAGTTGGACTGAAATACATTGAAAATTAATAGATCAATGTGTGATTTGATGTAGTAAGATATATTGAAATAAATAAGAAACTATAATTTGTTGTTTTTAGCATAGTTTTTGTAGGATACAGTTACGTCACATTGTGGTTTTTATGAGAAGTTTTGAGAACTGATTGTTACCATTGCATTGCATTGTGAATTGTGTGGTGTTTGTCATTAACTAAGAATTATACTTAATTATATTTCAGAGGAACTTAATTACATACAGTAACGTTGAGGGAAAGTAAAAATAGGTTTTTAGAAGTTTGTCAGTCAGAAGGAATCTGTTCATGGTTAAGCATGACAGAGGTGCTGCACGAACGAGGTTTTCTCCAGCCCTCTCACGATGTTGGATAACACAAAGAGGTGATTGATGAGAGAAGCTTGTGCAGGAGCAGGCAGCTGCAGGGCACAGAGAGAGACAAGAGAATTAAGCAATTGAGTGATAAGGACAGAAAACTGTTCCGTGATGATTTCTTTAGGTTTTAGCTTTAGTAATGGAGATTACATTTTGTGAGGAAACTTTTCCACCAATAATTCCTTTAAGTGTTCAAAAATATATTCATTAACTGTAATCAGATTACTTGTTTTTAAAATATAGCGCTAAATACAGTCAGTTTTGTATTCTGTTACAAATCTAACCATGCTTGGAACACAGGTAGAGACCGGTCTCAAGTCAGCATCGCTGCAGACTCGCTGTTTGAGGGCTTGATAGCCCAATCCCCCTCCACATCGCTCCACACTCGTTGCTTTGGAACAGCCCTTAATATGGCGGACCCTCCACGTGAACGCACAAACGTAGGGGTAGGGTGTAGGGGTAGGGTGTAAGGGGCGGTTTGGGAATGGGCCTTAGACAGGATATCATTTTTACATAACAACTCCTTTAGCTGTTCACTCACTAGGCGTTCTAGCACCTTTGCCAGAACTGACAATTTAGAGATTGGCCTATAGTTATTTTAAATAGTTGCCTCCCCTCCTTTTAGCAAAGGCAAGACATAAGCTGACTTCCATACTTTTGGAATTGCATTTGTGCTGAGGGAGAGGTTAAAAAGAGTAGTAAGAGGAAGAGCAATAAAATCTGCAGCTATCTTTAAAAAGAAAGGTTCTACGTTGTCCGGGCCGGCCGGTTTCTTAGGATCTAGCTTAGATAAGGCTTCATGAACAACTTTGACAGTAAAAGGAGTAAAACTGAAAGGGTTTTCCAGACCACATTGTTCAGGATCACGGATTGGGGTGTTCACAGAAGCAGAGTTAGAAACAGAATCAAACATAGAACCGCAGGACACAAACTGCTCATTAAAGCAATTGAGCATAGTAGCCCTGTCCGATATAGAGCCAGATGCTGTGGTAAGGCACGGAGGTAGCTCATTACGGATCTCACCGGTGGATATCGATTTTATGGCTTTCCAAAATTTCCTAGGATTATTTAGGTTTTCTGTGGTAACTGACAAATAGTACTTCGACTTTGCACTTTTGACATTTGAAGTGAAGCTATTCCTTAGCTGCCTAAAACGCAGCCACTCTACCTCTGAGCCTGATTGCCTAGCCTTTGCCCAGGCCTTGTTTCTCTCATGAAGGAGACTGGACAGTTCAACAGAAAACCAGGGATTGTTTCGTCCCTTCACTCTAAATGTACGCAGGGGTGCATGTCTATCAATGATCTCCATAAAACCAAGATAAAAATAAGACCATGCAGTTTCTACATCAGCACACAGATCAATTTTTCCCCAATCAAACCCAAACAGATCATGAACTAAACCCTGCTCCACAAAATGTTTTATGTCTCTCTTAATAATAATACGAGGTTTAACCTTTTGAACCTTAGTGTCCCTAATTGTGGCTACAACACAGTGATCACTCAGATCATTCGCAAATACTCCCACAGATAAGTATTTATAGGGAGCATTAGTTAGAATGAGATCAATTAGGGAGGGTTTATTAGGGGACTTAATGTTAGGGCGAGTAGGACTGTCAACAATCTGAGTAACATTCAAAGAGATACAAAGGTTTTTAAAATCCTCTGACACTGCAGTTAACCAGTCCCAGTTAAAATCTCCAAGTAGCACTATTTCCTTGTAGTCTAGTTGCGATAAAAGATTTGCTAAACCGGGAGAGGGTAATGAAATCGGGAGTCTCCCGCGAAAATCGGGAGGGTTGGCAAGTATGACACACACACACATAATATTCGTAATAGTCTGATTTTAAATGGGAATTAAATCATTTGAGTGTTCCCAAAGCACCAGTGTTCTGCAGTTTGTGTGGGCCTCCTGTACTGTTGCACAGTTTTGGAAGATTCATAGCTAACCACACTGAAGATTATGGATTTTTTCATATTTTTAAGCCTCAATTCCACAGGTTCGTCAAGTCCTCCAGAAGCTACAGGAAAACCACCTGTACGTCAAAGCCGAGAAGTGTGAGTTTCACGCAGCCACCGTTTCTTTTCTGGGACACATTGTAACCGCCAACCAGGTACAGAAGAACCCTTCCAAGGTTAGTGCTGTGGCTAATTGGCCCACACTAAACAACAAGAAGAAGGTGCAACAGTTCATAGGGTTTGCAAACTTTTATCGTAAGTTTATCCGGAGCTTTAGCTCTGTTGCCGCTCACCTGCATAATCTCACTTCCTCCAAAGTCTCTTTTCAGTGGAGTCCCCAGGCCGAGACCGCCTTCAGGACTCTTAAGGAGAGATTTACCACGGCACCTGTTCTTACCGTCCCAGACCCCCAGCGACAATTCGTGGTGGAAGTGGATGCCTCCAATGTAGGAATAGGAGCAGTGTTGTCCCAGAGACCCACCAAGGACATCCGGATGCATCCCTGCGCCTACCTGTCCCGTAAGTTTTCCCCAGCTGAGCGGAACTACGACGTAGGTGACAAGGAGATGCTAGCGGTCAAGGCAGCATTAGAGGAGTGGAGACACTGGCTAGAGGGGGCGGAGCAACCTTTTATTGTTTGGACAGACCATAAGAACTTGGAGTATATCAGGAAAGCCAAGAGACTTAATTCACGTCAGTCCCGTTGGTCTCTGTTCCTGAACAGATTCAACTTCACGATTTCCTTCCGACCGGGTACTCAGAATGGAAAACCAGACGCACTGTCACGACTCTATGAGCCAGAGCCTACTGCCAAGGAACCAGAGGAAATCCTTCCACTGAACTGTGTGGTTGGGGCGGTCTCCTGGCAGATAGAAAATGATGTGAAGCAGGCTAATGTTGTGAGCCCAGCACCTAGTGGGTGTCCGAATAATCGTCTGTTTGTCCTGTGTCATTACGCTAAGGTATCCACTGGGCTCACACCTCTAAGCTCACATGTCATCCAGGTATCCGGCAAACGATGTTCACCATAAAACAGCGTTTCTGGTGGCCAGCCATGGTAAAGGAGGTGACGGAATACGTGGCTGCCTGTCCCGTGTGCGCCCGTAACAAGACCTCATCCCTGGCTCTGATGGGTCTTCTTCAGCCTCTGCCCGTGCCCCAACGCCCTTGGTCCCATATCTCGCTGGACTTTGTCACCGGACTACCGCCATCTAAGGGTAACACTGTCATCCTGACGGTAGTAGACTGATTCACCAAGATGGTTCACTTTATCCCTCTGCTTAAACTTCCCTCTGCCAAGGAAACGGCAGAGGTCATGCTAACCCATGTATTCAGGATTCATGGTTTCCCCAGTGATGTGGTATCCGACCGAGGTCCCCAGTTCATCTCTGTCTTCTGGAGGGAATTCTGCCGGCTCCTAGACGCCACCGTCAGCCTGTCTTCCGGCTACCATCCCCAGTCCAATGGCCAGACAGAACGCCTTCTACAGGTCTCTCCCCCTTCCAGTGCGCCTATGGATATCAACTCCTGCTGTTCCCAGCCAACGAGGAGGAGGTCAGAGTCCCGTCTGCGCACGCCATGGTCCGACGTTGTCATAAGGTCTGGGCTGGAGCTCGGCAGGCACTCCTTCGGACATCCGCTAGGATGAAGGCAGCGACAGATTGTTCCCGCCGTGCGGCTCCCGTCTACAGACCGGGTCAGCGTGTCTGGTTATCCACTAAAGACTTACCCCTACATGTTCATTCCAGGAAGTTGGCACCAAGGTTCGCGGGTCCTTTCCCAATTCAGAACATTATTAACCCTGTCTGGGTGCGTCTCCGACTCCACCGGTCTCTCAAGGTCCACCCCACGCTCCATGTCAGCAAAATCAAGCCTGTTCAGGAGAGTGCCCTGGTTCCCGCCTCCAAGGCCCCTCCTCCACCCCCCCGGATCATTGACGGGGGCCCGGTATACACGGTCAGGAAGCGGCTAGCGGTCCGCAAACGGGGCCGAGGACATCAATACCTGGTTGAATGGGAGGAATGCGGTCCTTATGCAGAGTGCTTATGGGTAGCTCCCGCACTTATCATTGATAAAACTCTGATCAGGGACTTCCACGATCATCGTCCTGATCAGCCTGGGCCGTCAGGAGTCGTCAGGAGTCAGGAGTCGTCCCTAGAAGGGGGGGGGGGGGGGTACTGTTGTGTCTCATCAAATGTGTTAGTTATGTTTATGTATTGTGTCTGTCAAATCCTGTTTTATTTTGTACTTACCTCTTGTCTTTCATTTCAGGCCCTGTTTCTTCCTCCCCTTGTGTGTTTTTCCCACTATCATCAGTGTCTGCTCCGCCCCTGATTGTTTCCACCTATTCCCACTCACCTCATTGTTAGGGCTGTACAAGGAAGTGGAATCAAATGCACGATGCAGAGACAAACAAAGTATAAAAATAAAGTGTTTTAATGTAGACAGGTCATAACACACTGAATACATAAAGCAACAAAACAAAAACTACTAATACACTAATCTAACTCTATGGACAATGACAAAAGGATCTTACACTGGAAGGCTTGGAACACACAAGACAATCTGGCAACGAGACAGGGGAAGACGAGAATTATATATACTAGACAGACAACACCAGGGGCCTATACTGCGAACCTGGTTCAACCTAACCTGGATATGTTTGAGTTAGCCGGTTGGCTTAATCCAAAACATACGCGCTCTCGCTAAACTGTACTACGACGCTGGTTATCAAGTGGATCGCTCAAGCCAGCCGTGTCCTATCTAGTTAGGTGCGCGTTCACATGAAAGGGGTGGTATTTGGAGCATTCGACCAATCACAAACATGGAGAAGCGCACTGACAGCGCAGCGTCATACTTCCTGAATGAAAAGTGAACTTTAATACTAGTCAAAAATGAAGAAGTTAAACTTTAAACATCCATGACTTAAACACTTTATCCAGGATAAAAGCCACATAGCTGCACCTGCAAGGTGAATACAGCTGGTAAAAGAAAAAGTGTTTGAATGCGTACATTAACAGGTTTATGATATCACTGCCCCGTCTAAAACACGATCTGACTTCAATTACATTTGTCTCGAGTGTTTCGTCAACTTATGTGTTGCTTAAAATAATACTTCTGCATACAGTATGTAACACTGTGAGTGTTGCACGGCCAGATACGGCTCAGCTGACTCAGATAAGGAGAGATATGATACATTATGAAGTGATATGCCGCGGACTGTACTTAATGTACTCTGATCCAGTTACTTATGTTGTGGCCGATATTTAAGTAAGCTTTCTTAACGCTAATGTTATAATAGTCAGATTGCTCTGAAGATGGGAGGTGATATTCTATTAATGTTCACGTTCACACAGTCGGTGATTTTTGCCGGCCGTCTTTCCTGCGACGGCAGTTTTTCTGTATTTCCTTTCTCCTGTAATATGACTTGATCGCTTTAAACTCCGCACACTGAGCTCTGATTGGTCAGCAGGCGGTGCTTTCACTGAGTTGAGCTCTTAGCCTGCAACCTAACCTGGTCCCGACCAGGTTAGCTGCTTAGCATATATTACCATGGAGATCTAGCTTGCTAAAAGAGAACCAGCTTCGTAGGACCGGAAAGCCGGAGTTTTCCCTGAATTTAGCCGGCTAAGCGAAAATCCTGCTTCGCAGTATACCCCCCAGGTGAAGACAATTAGACAATCACAACCGTGGGAAAACAGACAAGGCAGGAAACGTACTTTAGACACATGAGGGTAGACAAGACTATCAAAATAAAACAGGAATCTATCTAAACACATAACATGAAACCTAAACTAGGGAACAATCTTAGCAGAGCCGTCTACACACAACACATGTTTGAATAGTCCTGTCTCTCCCCTGTCCTGTGTCAGTTTGTCTTGTTTGTTTCTCCGAATGGTCGTGCCAAGCCTCAGCTCAGAAAGGATCGCTTTCACTCATGTTTATTTTGTTAATTTTGTAGGCTTACGTTTTTCTTAACTTCTCCTTTTGCTATGCCAAGTTTTTTACTCCTTGTGAGTGCCTTTTGTTATTTCTAGTACCTACTCTGTTAAGAGGGATTACCTGATCTGTGAAATTAAAATTACATTTTTTTACATTCAAGACTTTGTCTCTGGGTCGTGCATTTGGGTTCATCAGTTTGTGTCGAGATCCTGACACTTCACTAAACTACATTTGATTTTAGCATTTATAATACCTAGCCATTCTTTTGAGGTTATTTTGGTAACTCAAAAGTAATGTAACTCATTACATTTCAGAGACAGTAATATTGTAATGTAACTTATTACTTAAAAAATACAGTAATATGTACTGTATTACATTTTGGAAGTAACTTGCCCAACACTGGAAACCAGAGCGTAGTATGCTCTGATTGGTTAGCTGGACGACTGTTGTGATTGGTCAACTGCTTGAAGCTTAATAGAAGCGCGAGTGTTACATGGGGATGTTACTATGTTAAAGGTCCCATGTCATGGCCATTTCTACTGATCATAATTCCATTGTTGAGGTCTACTAAAATAGATTTATATTGTGCAGTTTTCCAAAATCACATTGGTTTCTCATACAGCATCTCTGTATAGTATGTGTATTCACTCTCTGTCCTAAACGGCTTGTTGGAGCTCCTACCCCCCCATCACCATGAGCCCAGTGGCCGTCTGCAAGACAGCGAGACACAGCGAAACCCAGCCCGAACACACACACCCGCAGCCTGGCTGGGAGTTTGTGTGTGTGCTCACGCACCGACTCACAGCCTCGCCGCGTCCCGCCGTCTCGGAGGAGAAATCGGCGGAGCTGCAGCTGAGAAAAGATTGTGTGTGTGAGGAAGTCCGCTGATTGGTCTTTGGGATTTTAGCCTTTGCAGACAATTTTTTTTACATGCACATAAACCAACAATTAAAATGCATGTTTTTAAGGGGTTAATATGTATTATTTTTTGCAATCTAGTATACAAACTGAACCAGTTTGATATCTATATTATTTTTTACCTCCTCGCTGCCAATGACAACTTTATAGTGCATGAGAGCAATCCCTTGGAAAGGAAGCAGTGCTTTATATGAGGCTGTGTTCTCACAAGGCCACACATTTAATATAAAGCAACAGCCAAGGTGTTTTCAATTCATCACTGCAAGGACTTTGCTTTCATTTGTTTTGCATAGGCTTCTACAGTTGCTTTTAATCCAGATATATTAGTTCATCAAGTCTTTTTTTATGAAGAAGCTGAGCAATTTGGATCCACAAAATGTTTTTAAAGCAAGGATAGATGCTATCCAATCGGAAACTGTTGGAACCTGTAAATGTCACTAGCTATGTAAACTGTAGTCGCTGTAAATATGCTGTATAATGTCCTTTTTGTTTTTCTGTTTTATGTCCACAACTAAAGCAAGCTTCAAAAGACGATTGAAGAGGCATCTAGAAGCCCAAAGACTGCAAATTACACAAGCAGCAGACAGGTTATGGTAAACATACAGCAGCACACCGATTCATATAGGTTTTTTAAACACATGCAGGAATATGGTACTTTCGCTAACATAGACACACACACACACACACACACACACACACACACACACACACACACACAGCCTTTCACAGTTATGATGAGGATTGTATTTGTTTAGTTTGTTTTTACTCTAAAAGAAGCGAAGGGAGTCATTTGTAAAATCACTATTATTATTGGTCTTTTTTTTTTTTCCAAGGAAATGGGGAATCAGAAAATAAGCTGTATGTGATGGTTGATATGAAAGTCACTGTTTGAAGGAAAATTGACGCCGTACACGATTTGTATCATTGTCTTGTAATGTACTGTCGAATGTCATGTTTTATGTTATTTGTGGACCCCAGGAAGATTAGCTGTTGTTATGCACCAGCTAATGGGGATCCTAATAAACAATAAACAACAATAAACAACAATAAACTATATGTATTCATGTGGAACCTACTTGCAGCAGGTCACCCTTGAAAAAGAGATCAATGATCTCAATAGGATTCACCTGCATAAATAAAGGTTTGAAATGAAATGAAATGAGTTTATAGTGCAAATTGAAGTGAATAGTCCATACTCCGCACATATGTCTTAGTAACTCATGCTGACTGAATATATGACTGTAATAATACTATTTAATAGTATTTTATCGGGATGTATGGGCTTCCAATGTGCCAAGTGAGTTGCAATGGGGATTATTTATATCCACTTATTGAATTCCTATACGGCCTTACACTGTGTCAATTGGTTGTGAAGTTAATAATGCACTTTTGCCTTCACTATCAATATATTATATTGCAGCAATTCACAACAGGGGTACTCGTTCCCGAGGGGACTTCTGCAGTTACCAGATGATACGTGTGGATGTTGTGATGCAGAGGAGCTTGAATAATTAGATTTTTAATATAGAGTCAAAAATGGCAACAATCGGATGAAATTATACAGACACAGTTTAATAAAAATATTGTAAAAGGGTGTAGAAAATTGTAACGATTGTAGAAAGCACAATATGATATACATCTAAAAAAAGATTGCAAACCACTAGTATATCTACACTTAAAGGCTTGATAGAATTATGTATGCATTGACTGAAATGTTCTTCATAATCCTTTATTTATTAGAACAAAGGGTTTCATTTATTTCTGTAATAGTGCTGAATAAAAAATGGACATTTCACAATTAGGCAATGTTTCACTGTAAATGGATTATAAAAATAGTTTGTGTTGGGAGCCTGCATCAACCCCTAAAAACCATGCATTTGAAATGTTGGTTGTTATTTAAAGAGGCCCTATTATGATGTTTGGCCGTTTTCATGTCCTAATACGAGTGGCATCACTATGTAACATTGGCACTTCTGTTGGCAAGTGCTCCAAAAGATTGTAGGTGATAAACTAAGGGGCGGGACATCTCTAAGCGGTTGACCAATCACAACAAAGCCGGCCAGCTAACCAATCAGAGCAGACTGGGCTCTGGTTTCAGACAGAGGGTGAAAAGAGGTGCTGCAGCACAGGCAGTATGAGAAGAATAAAGAGTTTTTTGAACATTAAAGCAAATATGAACCTGAAAATTAGCATAATATGTCCTCTTTAACAGATGATTGTTATTTCTATGAGTTAACTTCATTGACCTCCCTATTATTATAGAGGAAGATAATTATGTTCCTGTTGCTTTTTAAATAGGTAATTGGTGAATTTACCAACAGATACTTATGATGAATAATCTGTACAGTCTGTTCCTGACTTTGCAAATCTGCTTTTTTTCTACCATGATCCTTAGAGTTATATTTAAAAAGAAAATGTATTTTGAAAGCTACCTTCATATGGAGTTCATACAGTTTCTTATGAAGTGGTATGCAGAATATAATTATTTTTAATATTCAATCTCTCCGCCTGTAAGGTCCTATATGTTACCTTAGTACATTTCTTAGTAAATCAAATTACTTTACACAGGCCCCCCTTGAGAAATAGAAAATGTATCTCTAGCAGGGGTTCCCAAACTTATTCTGTCAGGCCCCCCCTTTGGAGAAAAAAACAAGTCGGGCCCCCCCAACACAAATAGTCAGGCTCAGTGGCTGCGCCAGATATTTATTTTGGGGTGCTGTGGGGTAGCTTGACGTTTCATAGAGGGTTCTCAAACATTTAGGGTTTCCCATTAATGTACCGGGCACTACACTGGAATGTTCTACTGCAACAATCCCCACGCAAATACACAGGGAGACAGTTACAATGAAGGCTCGAGGCATATAGGTGTAAGCAGGGGTAAAGTGCTAATTTTATAGGTGGTGTGTGGACCTCACATAGGGGGCTCCGGGGGCAAGCTCCCCTATGTGCTCCCTAACCCTAAAAATTGAAGTTAAAAGCATCAATCTGGTGCATTTTGAGAGCAACATGAAGAGATCTATGGATACATCTCTCAGCACCCATTTGAAACAGAACTGTAAACAGATTTACTTTTTCTTTATGGATATTTTACAAATCACCCTTTTAAACTGTATTCTTTTTTTACTGTCATATAGTATTTCATACCTGTTTTTAATGTATTCTCTTATTTTTTTATAACTATAATGATCATATAAATGAGTGCCTCGGAAATAATTGTTTACATTAATGGTGACCAAAACGTTTGAGACCCACTGAGATAACACTCCTTTAGCTCACTGAGCTCACTGGGTCCTTCAGCTCACTGAGCCTCTCAGTCTGACAGGAGAGGACTCTCCTCCACTTTGTTGTTGAAAAAACTCGTTATATCCGTTAGCGTAGCTCGCTAGCACCAGAAGCTAACAACTACGATCTCCAGTACCGGTGTGCTCTCTCTCTCTCTCTCTCTCTCTCTCTCTCTCTCTCTCTCTCTCTCTCTCTCTCTCTCTCTCTCTCTCTCTCTCGCTCGCTCGCTCGCGCATACATAATGGCTCGTTCCACACACACACACACACACACACACACACACACACACACACACACACACACACACACACACACACACACACACACACAATTTATCAAATTATGAATTGTTTTTTTTAATCTTTTTTATTTTTTATTTTTTATAACCATTTTTGCTCCTGGTCTCTCACGCCCCCCCCTGTCATGCCTCTGCACCCCACACTTTGGGAACCACTGCTCTAGAGAATTATAGATTAGATATAGGTTAAGTAAAAGTACACAAACACGTCCAATGTGATGGTTCGGCCTTGAAACCTTCAAATGGAGTAAATACATTAACCAAATAGTTTACTACAAAAAAATACAATACGTAACATAATTTGTCATACTGTGGTACCCTGCGCAATCAATTTGCAGAGCCAAAACACACTTGAATAATTTCCCCCTTATTGTTGGCCCACGCAAAAAAACAATTATTGTAATGAACATACAGAGGCATTTATTGGCTGATGTCAAACTGAGTAAAAACTATATGACATTCTTATTCCTTTAAACATATTGATTTTTAATTAATATTCGTTTGAATTGTGTACACAGAGTTAGCTGGCTCTGATCTTTATTTGAATAGTATTGCAATGAATGTTTAATATTGTATTTACTACAAGTCAGGCACAGACCCAAGGAAGATTGGTTGGGCATAGGCTGATGGGGATACTTTAAATAAACAAATAAAGATAAATTCGTAATTAAATGACTATTTCACAATGTCCATCTACTAGTTCGACGTTTATTTCCACCCTTCCCTGCAACTACACTACCATCCTCATCCCTGCAGTACATCCCAGGCTGACAGCTCTCCCCTCTGTCCCCCCCCCCCCCCCCCCCCTTTGCTGGGACGCCTGCTTGGTATGATCCGCTCCTCCCCTCTCTACGTCTCACGGATGGTACTTTCTATTGGGAGAAGGTCAAATGACTCCGCATGTCTCCCGTGTGTACAATCCCGCGATGGTGCACGCCTGATGAAGAAGCACCTCCAACACTAACTACCGCGTGTCCCAAAATGTTCGCGAGCGTCTGAAGAGGCTCCTCGCGCCATGTCCGTCTGAAAGTAAGTAAGTAAGTAACGTGACGTGTTTGTGACCAAACGATTCACCCGGCTTATATTTTGATATGGGCGGATAAGTCGTTTCTTTATGAAGCTTTAATGTTTACAAAGTGTTGTGTTTCCGTGCAGCAGGAGCCCGGATGTTTTAAAACAGTTATTTTGGGATGCTGGTTCTTGTGATGCTTTAACTCAGGTGAAATGCAGCTGACTAGTCGAGGAAATTGTTCCTAAACGCACCATTGTAAGTCGTTCAATTGTTCTACTACTATCATGAAGTAACTTCTATCCAAGTTTCGCATTATTACTGACGTGTTTCAAACATTTCTTTGTACTCTAATTTATTTTAAAGGTTAATGGATACATATCCGAGCAAAAGTAGATGGGGGGGGGGGGGGGGGGAATGCCTACATGAATAATATAGGAACTACTAGAGCGGAATAAAGACATGCAGCATTATGTGCATTTTTACAGGATATTATTGATTGAACAACATTAAAACATAGCAGACATAGTATTAATTGAAATACTTTTATCATAAGCTCATGCATATCTGTATAACATCGTGTCTTCTTTTAGGGACTGCCTACATGAATAATATAGCTTCTTTAATATATTGATAAGTGGATGTTTACCTTCTTATCTCTCCTGTTAATGCCATCTGAGGTCAGTTAATGTGGGGGTGTGGAAAGTTCACTCCTCAGCAAGTAGAAAGCTCAGAGGAAAGGAGTAGTGAGTCATCAGTCAGCCCAAACACCCCTTTGCCCCCCTGCAGAAAAGGCATGTCGCTAAGCCTATTACAACATTACATAATGCTAAAGGGATACCCCCATAAGGTGCAGAGCGCTCGGCCTCCAGGGTCTGTGTATTGTCCGGGCTCCTTAAGCTCTTATTATACATCCTAATACAACATATGAGCGCAGCGGAGTCAGCGTGTTCAGGTGAGGTGTATTACGGTCCAGACACAGCTCTGATGATGCTCTTCGTACTTTGTTCAAGGTTGGTAAGTGGTTCAAGGTAGATATGAAGCAGTGTGAGATGGAGGGGTTGAGTTTACATACTAAGAAAGGGTGTTTTTCTCGAGTTACTTGATCCTTGGAATATTTGCAAGTATGTTCTCTAAGAAAGTGGCTTCTCCAATAGGGCTGCAACAAAAATATGTGTTTGTAATTATAAATATGCTGATTATTTTCTCGATTAATCGTTTGGTCAATAAATATTAGAAATGTGAAAGTTGGTTGAGTCCAAGGTAATGTCTAACTTGTTTTTTCAGTTTGAAACTCAAAAAATATTCAGTTTTTAATCTGCTCTAAAAGAGAGAAAAGTCATAACATTTAATTTTTGTATAATTTCTCTGGTTTTATTCTATCATTTAAGCAAGTTTGATGAATTAACTTATTGATTATTCAACTAAACAAGCTGTTCCTTTTAAAGTAACCCGCTCGCCAGGTTTCGCTCACCATAGGGTTGTGCCATTTTTGTTATAAAACTGCTGATAAAAGAGGTTCTGTCAATCGTCTAATCAATTAAATGACTTGTTTCAGCTTTAACTCAAATCGTGATTACATTTTAAATGCTGACTAACTTTCCTAGCCTTATTGTCGTCATCAAGATGAGACTAATATTGTGAAAAAAGAGAGATTTAGAGAAAACATAAACCATAATACTAAAGCATCACGTTGACATACACACATGATTACCCACACCTTGAGTGATGACTCGTGATTAAATGATGCACGGCCCTGCTGGTTCTGATTAATCCTTCACCCTGCCGTCTTCAGTAAAGGCTCGCTGTTACCAATTGATTACTGCGTCGAGATTCAAGTATATAAAACTGAACTAAATTCACTTGAAAGAAATAATGTTATGCTTGGTCTTTACAAATTAAACAAATTCAATTAGTGTACATTAAATCTTCATGTACAGTATATCAAACTGTGCTTTGATGCTTTGTTTTGGCACTGATAAGCTGATGCTGTGAGGCTCTGTGTTTGTCGACTAAATTCAGTATTTCTCAGATTCATCTGTGAGTCATGTGGTGTTTTAACAGCTGCAACGATCTCATCTATCTCTGCAACCTCATTAATGTGCACACACAGACACACAGACACACACAGCTCTCAGGTAGAGCTGCTACAGACACCAGAGATGTGATGTGTTGCCAAGCAGATTTTTTCCTGAAAACACGCTTTGTGTAAAAAATGTTTAATCTGCTGCTGTTTTTGTACTAAGGTGTTTCATGTGCCATTATTAAGTACAACATTTTATATTGAGCTTATGCTGTTTGACTGTCCATGAAGTTAAATAAGTGTCTCTGTATAACCCTGAGTGGCTCCGCCTCCATGCAGATTTTGTTATGGTGATTCTACAGTCTGGAGCTCTATGTAAAAATGATCCTGGAGTAATGTCCCCCCCCCCGAGTTAGGGTCTTACTCTTTTATGATATAGTTTTATATTGATAATGAAGAGATGATGGCCAAAGGTTTTTACTTCTATCATAACTAAGTTTAAAAAAAAAAAAAAATGCATCTGGTGGAGCGTCATGTCTGCCCACTGAGCTTTGTGAATCGGCACCAGTGACGAGGGGATTTTAAGTCCCTGACTACCATCCAGTTTGCTTGTTAGTGTAATGCATATTAATTGTTGATGTTAGGCACCATAATAATGTCAAATGCTGTTGTTTAAATAGAGACATACATTTAAGGTTAGATTCTTCATGAAGTTTCTTCATAATCTTCAATTCCAAATAATTTCTGATGTCGATTACAGAAACAAATTTAAAAGAGGATTTATAATTTTTAATAAAAACAATATATACTATTACTGCTACTAATACTAATTTGATACTTGTGGAAATACAATATTTTAGCAACAGAGATATGTTTATTTGAATATAAACCCCCCCTCCAATCTCCTGGTCTTGAGTAACCAATTAAATGATATGCAAATCTATCTCTCAACCCACTATGTGTTGTTAATAGTTGTCATGTATGTCCTTTAGTAAAACACAATACAGGCCAAAGAGAGTCTCCATCACTGGAGACAGACAGAGCTCTAAATCTACTCTGAACTGGCTAATCCGTGTTCAAACCCTTCTGAAACTCATAGAAGCTGTTAATATACAAAATAACAAAGATGCATTGATGATGCTGGGCAGTGCCATATGAGACTGTTAATCTTAAATAATTAATCTCTCAAAGAGGGTTTGTCTGCAACCAAAATCACCTCCCCTCTGATCATGGGCCAAAGTTGTTCTGCTGCTAAGCACTTTGTTCAGGCTGCATAAGAACCCTGCAGTTTCCAAATGTTCTCTTTGCAGTCCAAAAAAGCACAAAGTCTAAAAACGTTAATTGATTAACTAAATATATATTTTAATAAATAACCACATGGACTTTTGAAGTGACATTAAAGAGCCTGTGACAGCATCCCAACAACTGTTGTGCAATGAAATATTGGGCTACTAGTAATCTCGAACCGTCAGTTTAAAAAAGAAAAAGCGATACCGTTCCGTTAAATATCAATAATTTCCAACATCGCGGGGAAATTCCTTCGACTCATTTTGAAGTTTTGGGGGAAGCCGGAAGTGATCAATGCAGGAACGCTTCGAGAGCCAAACACGGACAAAGTGTGTTGTCATGCGTAGAAATGGTGAATTACTGAGTTTAGGCACGTTAATAACGTTTTAATGAAGTTGACTACAGTATATTCATATTTGTCAGTGCTTTCATGTCAATTCGGCGAACATAAACATAGATGATCGTGGTGAAGATGATGATTACATTAGGATTAAAAATCGGGAGTGAGAGCTGCTGAATTTCCTCCCGTCGGATGTGATATAAAAACATATCGATTATTTTTGTGGTTGTAAACTCAAGTGGATGAAACTACATTTATTAGTAGGGGTGTAACGGTATCCGTATTCGTCCCGTACCGTCACGGTTCGGACGTCACGGTTCGGCACATGCAGTCACACGGCGAATACGTCTTTTTTTACGAGTGGGAAAAAAGTCTGTCACTCAGGGCAGTATTACACTATATATAATCCAGGGGGCGGTATTGCGCCTAAAAGCCAGCCCCCCATAAATAACAAATGAAGAACAAGAACAAAACACAACAAAACGAACATGAAGAAGAACAGTTAGTAGCTATGGCGAGTTCACACAACACACAGGAGCTAGAAGACCCACCTGCTTCTTTTAAATCATGTGTGTGGGAACATTTCGGGTTCCCTGTGGACTACAACAATGATGGGGTGCGAGTTGTGGATCGGACTAGGACGGTGTGTCGGCGTTGTTCGACAGCGGTGCGGTATGCTGGTGGTAACACGTCAAACATGCTCAATCACATCCGAGTCAGTCTCAGTCCCCAGCGAGAAGGTTTTCTCGACGGCAGGTGACATAATTACCGCCAACAGATCTGCCCTCACTACTGACAACGTAGACAAACTCATCTTTTTGAAGAAAAACTTGAAAATAGAGTAAAGCTTGAGTACCTTTTATTTAGGCATAATGGCCTCACACACTCACAAGTTAATTACACATGTTAGACATTGCTCCTTAAAAAGGTACAGATTTTATTTTGTTTTATATTTATCATTGTATTTATTTTATATTTTTAACATCAGGAGATGTTATACTGTTCTGTATTGCCTTTTATTGATTGTGATTGAAACACTTTCTTATTATTTATTTAAATATTTTCAAGACATTCTTTTTAGTTGTACAGCTTATTTAACCTCAGCCATTATAAATAATATGGCCATCTGAGTGGTACTGTTTGAGGTTTGTTTTTAACTGTGTAATACAGTTAATGATTCCAAATGTTAGAGTTACTTATTTTCATACCAAAACTTGCACTACTGTTAAAAATAAATAACAGCAAAAAAAATTATGCATTTGGGACTTTTTTTTGCTTTTCCTTGTTGTACCGAACCGTGACCCCCAAACCGAGGTATGAACCGAACCGTGACTTCTGTGAACCGTTACACCCCTATTTATTAGTGCTTTCATGTCAATTCGGCGAACATACGATACATTAAATGATCGTTTGTTTGAGCCGGTCTGCATTTCCTGATGAGAAAACAAACCGATGCTTTTTGTAGTTGTAGTACACCAACATGGATTAAACGTGTGTTTTTTTTACCACAATGTTGGGGAAATTAATGGATAAAATGCACGGATTATTATTATTATTCCCACTCCGATCGGGACACTAGGTCCACCGTTTCCCCGCAGCGAGGCTCCCCCCGTTGACAGTTTACGTGGGCTGGGCTGGGTGCAGTGGCGGACCGGCCATCGGCGGGACGAATCCCGATGGGCCGGTAACGAAGTGGGCCGGTCGGATAAATCACCAGCACATCCCCCATAGGCGGCGCGTGAGGCTCAGGTTTGAGAAGGCTAAATAACTTCTTTTACCTGACGCTGCCCGCCTCCGGCGTCTATAGAAAAGAGATCCACTCAGTGTGCGGAGTTTAAATCTCTCAAGTCATATTACAGGATAAAGAAAATACAGTTTAAACTGCCGTATGCAGAGAAGACGCCGACGTGTCGCACTTATCATTCATATTACATCATCAATCAGATCATTCATATTACATCATCAATCAGATCATCGATCATATAATATCATAATATATCATTTTTCTGAGTCAGCTTCTCCAGCCTCATCTGGCCGTGCAACACTCACAGTGTCACAGACTGGATGCAGAAGTATTATTTAACACATTATGTTGACGAAACACTCGAGACAAATGTAATTAAAGTCAGATCCACTCGTGTCTTAGACGTGAACGCGCTCTCAGCTGGAGAGAGAAACCCTGGCTTGATTTACCGAGCTGATAACCAGCGTCGTCGGACCGCTTAGCGAGATCTCGTTTGTTAGTTTGTTGTTGTTAGTTTGTTTGTTACTCAAACATATCCAGGGTCTGTTGAACTGGCTTCGTAGTACAGGGCACAGGTGGCTAGCAGCGCTAATGTCAAAGACACAGACATTATACATTATATTTGTATTTTACCAGGATGCAGTGACACAAATATTTACATTTACTATATACAGCACCTGCCGCCCCTGACATCCCCACTCCCCCCGTTGACAATTTACTAGCGGTACCGAAGTGGGCCGGTCGAGAGTCCCGGGATTATTTTTAGTCCCAGTCCACCACTGGCTACATGACCATATGATCGCCCATATTGACGCACCTCATTCCTAAACTTCTAACAGATACAACATAAACCGATCCTTCAGCCTCATATGAGCTCTCAGACACGTTCAACATTAACCTGTCATCGCTGTCTGAGCTTGCTGCTGTGTGCGCCGTCGTGCGTTTACATCTGACTGTATATATATAAAGGTTTACATGCAGATGCTGGGATCCTGGACGGTGCAGCTGGAGCGCTGTGCCCGCAATGACGTCACCCATCATTTGGCGGGACTAGACGAATCCGCGAGAAGATCCAGAAAATTGTCAACATTGAAGGCAGATTAATGGTTATCAAAGTACAAATATCCAAAATCAGTTCAGTAACGGTTTTCAAGGGGACAATATGTACTCAAATTGATGGGTTTGGATGATGGGGGGAAAACCGTGTCACAGGCTCTTTAATGCAGTTAATCTAACAAGTTTTCTTAATAACAACAGTTGGTATGATAAAAGGAAAAACCATTAGCAGAACAAGGAACTGGGAGCATCATTCAACTTTAAGGCACCCTTTGGAGTTTCAAACCAAAACTACTTAAATTACTATTTTATATCGCTGTTGCTCACCATAACTTACTTTGTGTTGTTGAGCTCTAACAAATAAGCTGAATGAACGCCTTTCCTCAAATAAAACAATTGGAAAACATTTATTTTAGATGTTTTAAATGAAATGGACCTAATCATGACAACTCCAATATCTCCAAAGCAATGCATGTGATGTATTAGTTTAGTTCTTATTTGTGATAACGTCTTTTTTTTAAATGTGAAATGTGAAACGTTGCAGCCAGAATCCATTCTGTGGATGGATTAAGGGAGTAATCACTGCAGAGCTACCTGGAATGATCCCAATTGTTTGAAACTTACTGGTATTCATTTGGAATGAAATTGAAAGTCGTCCGCTCTTGACAGGCAGCTGCATGTGCATTTAAACCCGGTGCTTGTGCCAGCAATTAAACTGCTCGATGATGCAATTTAATCAGTTTTATTTCAGCTTTTGCTATTGTTAGCTTTATACAGACTGTACGGTGGTAGGGTATGTCTATGGTACGGTGCAATGTTTCAACCCTTAATAGATAACTGAGAGAAACATACAGATGGAGGGAAGGAGAGTCCTGAATCTACAAGAAAGCAATTAGATAATGACAAGGGCAGTGACACAATGATTTGTTGTCGTCTTATGTAATGTGGTTCCAGGAATCCAGCTGAAAATGAATTTCAAAGCTTCCAAGACACACACACGCTTCTATTACGATGCTCTACCGGCTTGCGTCATTGTTTACAAAGATGCGCCAGACCTTCCCAGACAGGACGCTGCTTTGCTTTGACATCAACGCTTAATATGTGGTGCTCTTTGCTGGAATTACATTATTAGAACTACAGAAGAAGCTTCATGGTTTTACTTAAAGAAAACCAGACTGCAGGACATCTCTTTTTGGTCGAAATACCCTAAAGACTGCTTTCTTTTCTCATTCCTCTGTGTGATTTTTCTCTCTTTGTCTGGCTTCCTCCTTGTTATCCTGCCGTCTAATGATTATAATCTCCAAAAGAGATTTACAGAGCGTTAACCTCCTCAGCAGTCCTCTTAAAAAAGAGCAGGTGACCAATAGTGTTGGAGCGGCTGTAGCAGTTTGTAGGATGTAGTAGGGTACACTTGGTCCTGGTCCATAATAGCTTTACCTACTATACAGTAAACAGAGGCATGGGACTGGTTGGAGGATTACAGAGGATTTGCCATGCTAAGCCACAGACCAAACCCAGTGACCCCCCCCCCTTACAATTCCCCAGTGGTTCCTCCTCCTTCTCCTTTCGTGAGCATAGCAACAAACCATCCTCCTCTTCTGTCTCTTCCCAGTCTTCTTTGCCCATGATGCATCCCGGGGCTGGGACCTACACTGTAAGCTAATTATCTGGTTTATATTGGCCCAATTCCAATCCAACCCCTACATCAGCGGTTTTCAAAGTGTGAGGCGCGCCTCCCTGGGGGGGGCGCCAGAGAGCTTCAGGGGAAGGCAGCGTGAGAAAGAAATAACGAGAAAAAGATGAGTAAAGTGTCACTTGCACACTTTCGGCTGTCTGTAGAGACCGAGTTCCCCAACCCGCCAAACAGGCTGTAAAAGTGCTCATTCCCTTCACCTCCACCTGCCTGTGAGAGTGCGGGTTTTCCGCATTGACTTTGATCAAAAGCAAGTACCGGTCAAGGCTGCAGCTAGAGGATGATCTGCGTTTATTCCTGTCTACATTGCATCCCCGCCAGAGTCCTGCACGGGTCTGGTTTTCAAGACCCTCTCCCACCCAGTACGTGCAATACCGAACCCGCCCTGCCACCCGCACATATTGCCAATTAGTTCTGCAGACCGACCCGACCCGGTGGCAAAAGATCCGCAAACCGACCCGAACCCGCATATCCTATGAGCAGTGAAAACATGCAATTATTAACACACGCAGGTGCGTATTTGTCTCAAAAAGCGTGGGATGTTGGTTATTTTCTCCATCTGGGATGACACCGAAAGCCTCCCAGACGTTGGATTTCGCTCTTGAGGAAGAGTTATTTACAATGCTGTATTTTCCGCTAGAGAGCTTCACCTCAGCCATTTTGAATGTGGCACGCTCAGCAGCAGATTGATGCGATGCAGTTGTTATGGTTATGCGCTGTCCCGCGGGGGAGAGGTCTGAGGATTTAAACATTAAATTATTATTATTTCAATATATTTATTATGCAACACCCGCGACCCGACCCGCATCTTCTTTGTTTTACCCAGAACCGAACCCGATTTTTTTTTTTTTTTTTTTTTAAAATACCATCCGCGAATCACTTTTTTTGCGCGTCACACGACAGACTCATTGTTCCCACTAAAGTAGGGGTGAGTGTAATAAGGAGGCAAAGTTGACGTTCAGTGTGTTGCCGGGAGCATATAAGGATTTATCCACGATGTTGAAAATGTTTTTAAAAAAGTCTGCCACTGTAGACATTGCATGTGATTGAAGATTTGTATAAACAGACTGATGCAAAAACCAAGAAGCTCATAAACAATACGTTTCAAAGTAGTAGAGGTTTGCAAAAAAAGAAAAGAATCGCCGCTATAGATTTTTCAAGTTTTATTATACTTATTAATATCTTTGTCCAAGAGATGCTGATTCTAAATCATGGTTATGGAAAGTTTCTGTTATGCCGGAGAGAGGCAAGTTCGGGACTGTGGAGGGGTCGGATTGGAAATGGGCCAAACCGAATTGGTTTGCAGGGGATGAAACTGCACTCATTCCTTCCATTTTCTTCTCCCTCGCATTGGCAGGGATTTTCTGATAAATCTGCAAATGTTAATTTAATGATCAAACTTATCATCCAAATAGCTTTCAGGGTAAATTAAGGTTATGTTCCATGCACCCCCCACTTGCGGATGGAGTCTTAATGCGACAGCCAGATGACATGCATCACAAAAAACCGTGCCACATAACTTGATGGGAAGAAGGCGATGCTGTCAGCAATCTAAAATCAGATTTTGCCCTGTCACTTAAGTTAGGGGAACATTGCCTTTGGTTTCACTTTGGGACACTGCTTGAAAGCTAATTGAATGAAAGCAATGGGATGGAGTGACTTTTTTTACTTGAACTCCATGGGCATTTGTCTCTGTCAGCCTAATATCACGCAGTGGAGTGACTCAGCAGAGAGCAGTCCCTCAAGCCCACTGTGTACATGTCTTTAACTCAAACTGACAGTGTTCCAGCTCCTGTACATACCTTGCCATGAGCTACTCTGCTGATAAGCTGAGGTTTTCTGCTTCTGTTTTTCTCACACCATTGACATCATCATGCTCCATGCTCATAGAATCCTCAGAAACACTCAGACATAAATAGATCAACCCAGGAAAAGGCAGAGGGTTATTTTGAGTAAACGGTGAACTGTGAAGATTCTCAGTAATTTGTGATCTCATGGCGCTGTGTGTATAGTTCCTGGCTGGAACGATGTTATATTGTACTAGTGAGCAAGAGCAGAGAATGGTTCCCTTGCTGTGAGGAATGACTTTGTTGCTAGGCCCTCATGTCAATATCTCTTTAAGTGGTTAATTCTTTCATCAACCCTTTATTCAAGCTACTGTACGACAGTTTTATGTAATGTGCAGGAGATAGAGCTCCGCATAAACCCGCTTGACAGTTGAAGTGGGAAACATTTTAAGTCGATAATGTTATGTAGCTAACAGCTTTATTTTAAATGTGTTGTCACGACTGATCGCACCATTGGAATGGCCTTGGGTGTCATCATAGCTAGTTGTATATTGTTAGTTCAACGTAACATAGTCTGAGGGTTACGATTTCAAGATATACAACCATTTCTGATACATACAATTTTATAGATAAAAGGTGTTGCTTTGAATATCTTTTATCTTTGCAAAGCCACAGTTCATCTTTATGTGGAATTCATAAAGAAAAGGTTGCGCTCTTGCCAAGGAATTGTAGTTCACTCTTTCCACAATATGATGCTATTGACAGCAACAGCCTAGCCTACCCAGGTGGTAGGTACAGGAGGTAATTCACCATTTAAAAATAGCTTTTTGCTACTTTTAAAACAAATTAGACAAAATGTGTTGATTGGTCAGATTTAAAAATTCTGGTAGGCCCATTTCTATCTTTTGACAGAGCTAGGATAGTTTATGTGAAGCCAACAGTCTTCTCGCTGTTGACACGAGAGTGGTATCTTTATTCTCATCAAACTCTATGCAAGAAAGTGAACAATGGACAGTGTGTTCCAAAACAATTCCATTCCATTTACCTTAATCTTATACGCTTCCCTCTCTTAACCCATTTGCATGCATTTGTGGCACTAATTAGTCAAAGTCAAACTATTTATGATGAATTTACAATTTATGGACTGTTTGTGCTCTGTCCTTATCAACCCCCCCAAAGAGGTTATATTTCCGGTTTGGTGTGTTGCTTTCTGAATTGTTTGTCTCTTTGTCAGCAAACTTGGGTGTAGCATGAGCCACTCAATTTAGGGAGGATACATGCCTTTTTCTTTACTTCCATAAATGACAACATTTGCCTTAATTGAAATGATCCAACAGATTAATTGTACATTTTGGCAATTTTCTCAATTGAATAGCCATTTTAGCCATTAGTATTACGGGGAGTTCTCTTCACACGGATGTGTTTTAAACCTTGTTATCTTAATTCATTATGGAACCTTGTTCAAAATGTTTGATAGCAGAAAATAATAAGTGAACTTTTATATTGTTTAGTGGAAATGGTGATTGAAGAAACATTTATAGTCTTCCATATTGTAACATCATTGCTGTGGCATTCCCATAATCAGAGATAATATTTCCCAAAGCCCACGCGTGGTCTATAAAATAAACGGCTGTGGTGATTTAGGCTAGAATGAGCGTCCTGGTGCTCTGTTGATGGTGGAATATGAGGAAGTAAAACTGTCATTCTTATCCGCCAGTTGGTTTGAACCCCTCAATATGTTCTTGTATTTTATAGTTTGTCATATTTTCAGCTATTCTGTCTTAATCAATCCAGTAACACAGAGTTTAAGTCAAACATGCAAACATCCAAATATGCAAACATCCAAATATTGTCATTTTTGGAATTCTTACAGGAATACAGGAATGCATTTAAGGTTGTGCTCTTTGGTAACAAATTAATTGAGACAAATCCATTATCCTCAGCAAAATGTCCATTAGGATGTTTTACTTGCAAGACAAACACTGTCATCCAGGGCAACCCAACAATCCCAACATGACAGAACTGACCTCAAGCATATTGCATAGGTCCTCCAGGAGACCCAGATAAGATGCAACACAACCATTAGCCCAGTGCAAATATGTGTAAAAAATGACAAAAGGGGTGTTTATTCGTTGCCCAGTAATTGACTGAACATTTCCATAATGGCATTGTGTTTCCTGCAAGGCTAATGTGACCCCTATTAGATCAGGAAATGTTCTTCCAATCAGGCTTCTGTGTGTGTGGCCACAGAGCCAAGGAAATAAATTGGGGAGAAAGGAGAGATGTAAACAGTGGTGAGGTGCAGACAATGGGACAACCAGGGGACAGGAGTGGAGAACAGAAGGGAAGATGAGTCATCACTGCAGTGAACCGGGACCTCATTGAAATACTACTGCAGGTCCTGGACTAAATTGTAATTTAATATTCACCGAATACTAATAATTTAGAATTAGGTGTTCTGGTTCTTTTCGCTGAAATACACTTTGAATCCTTGTGCTATAATTTAAGGAGACAAAGACACTTGGTATTAACAGGATACTTCGGATGTTTTTGAAGTTGGGTTGTATTGGATACTTTTCTAAAGCCAAGGTGTTACCTGCAGTAGATGCTGGTTTAGCAGACCCCCGATTCTGAGAATCCAAAGTGAGGTCCTGCCCCTCAGGTAAAAACTTTTTTTGTTTTTATATTATGACTTTGACCCTTCAGAAGGCCTTTTCTAGTCATTCTTTATCCAATTACACTCTCGCCAAAGCCAACAAACTTGAACAAACCTGCAATTTTCCTTTTCAGAACACGGGGATTGATGATTTACTGCTGCTTTTAATGGTCAGTTTGTTTGTGTTTTTCTGTGACTTTGGTTAGTGCCCATTCACCCATGTCACACTTTCTTTTTTTGGCTGGGATTCAGCCTAAGGTAGGAGTAGGCCAGCAACCCATTTGTTCTGATAATGTCATACAACAAAAGTCATACATAAGGCTTCAGTTCCTGGATGAAATATAAACCGTAATGTATTACTGTATTCCTTGAAACTGGGTATGTGCGAAGTTCTTTATATAAGTTGCTCTTATGACCCTACTGCAAAACAGCCTAACTATCACTCGACAGCTGCACCTGACATTTTGACACATCGGGAATTCTTGTGCAGCTTCTTGTCGGTGAATTGTTCACCCTTCAAGCCTACAGAAAGTATCGATACAGTCAACAACATAGACATTAATGTATACAATAAGGGTGTAGTCTAAACTATTTTAGCTGTTAGAAGAATCAGAATACAGTAGGGGTGTAACGATTCACAGAAGTCACGGTTCGGTTCGTACCTCGGTTTGGGGGTCACGGTTCGGTACGGTTCGGTACGGTTCGGTACAACAAAAAGTCCCAAATGCGTAGTTCCAGGTTTGTTGTTATTTATGTGTGAACAGTAGTGCAAGTTTCAGTTTCAAAATAAGGAACTCTGACATTTTGAATAATTAACTGTATTAAACAGTTAAAAACAAACCACAAACAGCACCACACACTCAGATGGCCATATTACCTATAATGGCTGATGTCAAACTAAAAGGTTTCATCAAGCTGTAAAACTAAAAAGAATGTCTTGAAAATATTACATCATAAATAATAAGAAAGTGTTTCCAGAGGGCAAAGTCGTTGAAAAACATATGACAAAAGCTTCCGTTATTTATTTTGGTCTCACGGCTTTCATGTCTATTGGCTTCTTAAAAGCAGCGGGGATCAGCTGTTGAACTGCTGTTGTCTTTTGCCGGGCTCCGGTGATTGGCAAATCTGGGTGATGCCTTCTGATATGATTTAGCATGTTTGGCGTGTGTTACCATTAGCATACCGCACCGCTATCGAACAACGCCGACACACCGTCCTCTTCCGATCCACCACTCGCACACTTCATCGTTATTGTAGTCCACAGGGAACCCGAAATGTTCCCACACAGCGGATTTAAAAGAAGCAGGTGGGTTCTAGCTCCTGTGTTATCTGAAATCGCCATACTAACTTTTCTTCTTCTTGTATTTAGTTCGTTTTGTTGTTGTGTTTCTTCTTGTTCTTCATTTGTTGTTTAAGTGCGGCTGGCAAACAGCTTTTAGGCGCAATACCGCCCCCTGGATTATATATAGTGTAGTGGATACTGACCTGAATGACAGACTTTTTTCCCACTCGTAAAAAAAAAAGGCGTATTCGCCGTGTGACTGCATGTGCCGAACCGTGACGTCCGAACCGTGACGGTACGGGACGAATACGGATACCGTTACACCCCTAGAATACAGTATTTCCTGCTCTTTCGCCTTCAGAGGTGTATTGGGAAAGAAAACGGGCTATTTCTTCATTTAAAATGCTTGCGCTTGACATACTCTGTTACATAGCTGGTGTTGTGTTGTTTTCCTACCACTGTACTTCTTCATGGCTGTTACTGATTTAGCTGCATGCTGGGCCAGCTAATCCTGCCTCTGATCAATACTCCACTTCTCCTGCTCACACTCTGGATCGCATCCAGGACCCAGCACAGCCGATATCTTTATTTTCCTTCTCTCCTCGTCATTCATAAAGCCAGCATCAGGGGAGAAATGGAACTTACATCTTAAACCGTATGGATCTGAGAATAGAATGTACACGATCTACCTGGACTGGGATGGAATTTGGCCTTGTTTGTTAGCAGTTTGCTGTGTTAACGGGGCACTAGATGCTTGCTTAGCTCATCTTTGTTTTGTGTTAAATCGCTCTGTCAGCCCTGAATTTAAAGCTGTGTGTGTTAGACACAAGAACACATCGCCCCTGTGTCATTGTTATTTTATGGCCGGCAGCGTTTAGCAAAAGTGCACACCCGAGCACTGGCCGTACCTGCTGTCCCTCAGCCTGTCTGAGGGATTCGCCTCAATCCATTACATGCTTGGATGCTGATAGTGTTTGTCAGGATACGCTGCTCGTACGTCGTATGGAGACAATTAGGCTGAAACACAAGGCTGGCTTAATGAAGCCCGGCAGGGAAAACATCGTCAGACAGGTTCTTCTGCCATAGAGATAGAAGAAGACAAGGTCCATTCATGTCAGGAAGAACCACATGGCTCCA
Organism: Pseudochaenichthys georgianus; assembly: GCF_902827115.2. Taxonomy (NCBI): domain Eukaryota; kingdom Metazoa; phylum Chordata; class Actinopteri; order Perciformes; family Channichthyidae; genus Pseudochaenichthys; species Pseudochaenichthys georgianus. The sequence goes on from NC_047518.2 coordinate 17,316,316, forward strand.
CTGGTGCATTGTTGTTATGTTGTGTTGCGTTGGTGAAAGTATAGAAAGAAGGATAAACCATACAAAGAAACAATAAGCCTTTTAGAGATTTGTATGATTTACTGACGCACTTTAAATATTTGAATACACTTCCCATTTTTGACTATTGAGTAGGGTTGGTTATCGTTTGAATTTCCACGATTCCGATTCTACTTTTCGATTCCGGTTCTCAATTCCGATTCTTTGAGGGGCAGGGTAAAAGAACTATACATGCTTCTTTCACTAAAAAGATTACATTTATTCGAGAAACTTTTACACAGGTTAGTTTAACTTTACAGTAATATTCACATTAATCAGTCTGTTTATATGCACTGCTATGTAACTGTAACCTGAGAACCACTGAAGCTACAACAGTGCAACTTTTAAAGGAACCCCCCCCCCCCCCCCCCCCATTTAAAAACAGTTCTTGTTGAGAAAAACAAGCATACCTGCCTTCTCAGGCATATCGGGAAGAAATATTTGAACATTTTAAAGTAAAATGCTTCAATCTGGTGCACTTTAAGCAGAATTACTAGAGACCTGATCTAGGGGGTACAACTCTAAACACCCATATGAAAAAGATTGGTTTACATTTTAATAATTAAATAAGTATGTGAGCATAACCAATAACCTACCATAGCCAATAACAAATACATGTAACGTATTTTTGTTTTGTTGTTCATTCATATCTTTTACTTTTTTATTTATGCATATTTTTTTATCTGTCCAGTTTAAAACGTTATGTCTGGTTTACTGTCCTATATACATTGGAATGATTTCAAACCTGTTTTATCCCAATAATTATAGAGTGCCTTGGAAATATGTGTTTACATACATTGTGATCAAAACGTTTGAGACCCACTGAGATAACCTAGGCTGCGGCCCCACGAGGACGTATTCGGTCGTTTGCGTTACTGTTTAGTGTCATATAGACCGTTCGGCCCCACGAGGACGACCGAATATGGCACTAAACGACTGAGGAAACGACAACGGGTCCCAAGGTGGATAGAAAGGCATACGCAGCTCTCTGGGGGGTCAAACGGCTCCGTGTGTGCGCCCTATACGGACATTTTCAGATCACTGATAGTGATTGCGCAATAGCCCCGCCTCTCCCCACCTCTTCTGCTCACCTCCGCTTACCCCGCGCCAGTGCTGAAGTGTTTCGCCACCAACAACAACAACAATGGCGGATCGCAGAGTTGCTATAGTGCTCCGGACGCTATTGACCATGCTACAGTTGTTTGTGCAACATCTACAGCAATAATGATGAGGCAATAGCCCTGCCTCTCCCCACCTCTGCTGCTCACCCCCACGTCAAAGTAAACTGCACCCTGAATTCAGATTATTTATCTTTCTCTCGCGAGTGAAGTCTAATCTGACAGGACGGAAACACGCAGCTCTGCTCCCCTGCAGCTCCTCCCGCTGCAGCAAAACACACACTTCAAGTCAGATCATCACCCTTAGCTATTTTAATTACCTCTCAAACTCCCTAAACTAGTTATAACAATGTTTATTTTTACTGTCGGCCGGGTCACTCATTACTGGATGAGCTGCTGCATGAGACAGACACTGGCGCTGTCTGAAGAGAGGGAGGAAAAAGAGAGGCTCCGTGTATTTTATCATTATATTATAGAGTCGTTATTCATTTGTTTTAAAGCTCAATAAATAACAAAGAAGACCTTTGACCGGCACTTTTATAATTGTGTCCGGAAGATTTCAACTTTAATACATGCTGACTGGCGAAAAACTCTGCCCGGTTCCCTCGGCCCCCACCGCGGAGAATAAACAGAAGGGCAACCATGACAACCATGCTTCTTCGCTGATTTTGTGGAGGAAGTTACAGCGCCACGTACAGGCTCGGCATATGTACTGCAGCTTCTCCAGCGGTTGGAGCTAAACGGAGCGGTCTCGTGTGGGCAGACACTATCCAGATAATTATTGCATGTGGACGGAAACCGTTTGCGATTGCGTTTGCGTTAATCCTATGCGTTTAGCCGTTTTCGTCCTCGTGGGGCCGCAGCCAAAGACTAAAGTGAACTATCTAAACACTCAGTCCTTTACCTCACTGAGCTGTAGTTATCAGCCTCAGTCTGACTGGAGAGGACTCTCCCTCCACATCATTGTAGAAACATCTTCTTATATCCGTTAGAGCAGCTAGCACCAGATTCTAATAACAACAGCGCCGGTACCGGTGCACCCTCCCTCGCTCACTCGCACTTTGGCTGTGAGCTGCGGGTGCCAGATAAACCAACATCCCCCATTTTCATCACTTACAGCGCCCATCGTACAGGGCAAATGAAAAGTGTAACTGGGATGAAAAGGGTGTTACATTAACTTAATTATGAATGTTGTTACATCAAGGCCGAAAATTAGGATGAGCACCAACGGTCAACATTTTTTTTTTTCTCCCAGAACTGCCAGCGCAGCACCCCCCAGAACTGGCGCCCTAGGCGAACATCTATAACGCCAGTGCGACGGGCCGGCCCTGGTCCCAGGTTACGCTGTAGGAATTGTAGGTACAACGCTACATTTCCCGCCCCGCCACAGTCATACAGTAGGCTACGGAGAGCGGCGAGAAACATTTCCTCAGGCATCGAAAAGCGGAACCGAAATTCACATTTCTAAATGATGCCGTTGCAATCGAAATGTTGGAACCGGTTCCGAACCGGAACCGGTTCTCGGTACCCAACCCTACTATTGAGTGGTGCAGGAATGAGTAACACAAAAATGAGTTAGCATTTGACCATTTACAGTTCCCTACTCTCAAAATCAAATGTTTCTTGAACGTGTTTTCGGTGAGATGCCTGATATAAGATCTCTCGTTTAAATACGTTTAAGAGATTTTCACAGTATTAATTACCCTAAAAAGTCCAAAGCTTATATTCGTCATAAAAACGGTGGTTGATAACAAGTCACTAAATAAGACTACTTGACGTCATCACGCCTAACACAAATCTGCTGTTAGCTTAGCGGTGGTGAAGAGAAGTCATGCGACATTAGCGTTTTACTACTGGCGATTGTATTTATACTTCAAAAATTACAAAGTGTTGTTAATATTAGGTTATCCTGCTGATCAAAACATGTAACTATAATTTAAAGTGTGAAAATAAAATGAAAGCAATGTGTGTCCCACCGAATTTGCTCTGCAAACCATGTTAACGTCCACAGATAGTTCTAATTCGGCACCTTGTTCCTTTTCTACTGCCTATCTAATTAAAGCCATTTATCTTGTTACCTGTCACCCAGCTAACTCAATTCCTCAAACACAAACCAATAGATGATTTGTTTATCTATTTATTCCATCTGAAGAACAGGGAGTAATGTAACACTGCGGTATGACAGTTGTCTAATACTGACAATAACTGGCAGAACACAGGCATTTAAAAAAGGAGAAATGAGTTTGAACAATATGTTGTGATGGAACAAAGCAAAAGTCATGTTCATTGTTCATCATGCTCCACATAACACCACAACAATGGTTTTTATTTCTTGTTGTTATGTCGCAGAATAAGACTAAGTCTGTATGTTGTTGCATAACTCTGTGTTGTATAATGACAATCTTTCGTATTGTAAAACTTTACGTATACTATGCATACATTGAAACAAAGCTTGTAAGATTGCTTTTGACCCGGTGAGGTGATTTTCTTAGAGTGTCTTTGTAATTACATTTTTTATCATTTCATATTCCAGCTATTCCTCAAAAAAGATGTTTTGGATATCATGCCATTTTAAATTTAAATTTTAAGAAATTGTAGTTTTGTATTATTACCCCAAACTTCCATAAGTGGGTCAAAAATGACCCGCATGCATTTCAAAATGTAAAAAAAGTCTAAAATTATAAATCGTGTAAAATAAAAATATTTCTAGTGTGAACCAAAATATAATACTAAATATTATGAAAGTGATTTTTCTTAACCACATGGCATAAAAACATATATTATTCTCATACGGGTCCTTTTTGACCCACTTATGGAAGAGTGTAGGGTCCAGTCACTCGTGCAACTAAGGGTTAAACCAGTCCTGCCACCACCTTAACATTTACATGTGCGCTCTGAGTTTAAGCTTTAAAATATCAACCTATTATTATATGTTCTGCATTATCAGAATTTCTAAACAAATGTAGCATTAAACCTCAAAAGACTATGCAGCAGCTGGGTTCAATTCATGTTTGTGCTTCTATTTCAGTTTTTTATTTTCCTTTCCTATCTCCTCTATAGCTTCAAGTTGCATTACATTGTACCTCATATTAACAAAATATGAAACTCTCTTTAAGCCCACTGGCAGGTAAAGCTGAATTTATGTTAATCTAAATCCTGCCTTAATGCATTTTCAGTTTTGTCTTGGTCCAGACCCTCTAAAGTTAAAAGGTTTGTTATTATTTTTCTAAAGGTAGTGCAGAGTTTGGTAAAGCACTCTTTGTAATCATTGTAACCACATGGAACACTGACGAATGGCAGGATGAATCACATTTAAACAGAAAAGGAAATTATGCAACTGTTTGAAATGATCTCTCACTACTCCCTGGGCTCTGAAGTAGTTTTCATCTCATTAATGTCCGCCTGCTGCCATATTGATTTGAAATGTTTCAGTTGTTAAAAACCTGTTCAAACTGCTTGGCCTAAATCTCATCAACTGTTGTAGGGATTGCCATGAAATGTTGTGCAGACAACCATGTTCCCAAAAGAATAAACCATAAAGACTAACTTTACCGATTGTTCAACCAGGAGGCTGACATTAGTGATTCTAGTGTCCAACTGAACTTATCATGTTCATCATTTTTTTATATAATATTTGTTCCTGACGTGTTATTTGATTGACAGCAGCTGGCAGGCTGACCTCCAGCAGGGGAACAAGATAGTTTTAAAGTAACTTTGGCAGACGGTGTTGTTAACATTGGTCCTGTAAAGTAGCCAACCACATTTCCATTTGCACATTAAAATTATGTTTGTGCTGCAGCTAACTAGCTAATTGGCTAACTTTCACGAAAGTTTCACGTCACATTTAATTTGTCAAATGTATAACCAAATACCTTAGACAACTGAAATGATTATTTGCCTTTTCTCTACTGTATGGCTATATATTGCAAATACTGTGAATGTAAACTCACTAAACTCCTGCCAAAATGCTGCTATCATTTCAAGCTATAGCTACCTGACCATTAGCATGTTAGCTTTGTCCTTTCAAGCACGATGGCATAACGTTAGCATTCACTCAAATCTCATTTATTGGTAATTGCAAAGCTAGCAGTAAATGTAAACCAGCTTGGAAAAATGTGTGAACAGTTGTGTGAGGTTTCCTATTCTTCTCACTCTACACAAGTTGTGTGAGGGCTACGCTAGCAAATCTTTACAGAGCTGCTAACATGGCTGTAGACTTGTAGCCTATTTTGAGAAAATCCTTTTTTTTTTTTTACAGTTGTGAGGAAATGTTAGAGTGTGAAACTTTTGATAAACTGTTGACAACAGCTTTCACCCGTATCTGGGATGTGTGTTTTTATTTGGCTTCTGAGACCCCATTTACACTTGAACGTTTGCGTTTACTCACCGTATGCGTTTTCAAAAAAGTCTTCCGTTGAGCATTCGGCTCAATTAACGTGTCCGTTCACACGAGACCACTGGAAACGCTGATCGGCCGATACTCGCTCTCTACCGATCGATCGGCCCTCTCTAAACATGCCTATTGCGAGAGCATGTGCGCCGCAAAACAAGCTCGCCAAAATGGCTTCACCGGTCTGGCATTATTTTAAGGTGTCCGAAAAAAGACAGTAAAATAGCGGTATGCAACGTGTGTGTGAAGCAGAAATCCTGCAGCTCCACCCGCCGGACTGGTGAGCGGAGCGAAACACACAAGAGTTAGAACTAACACACTTAGCTATTTTATCTACTTCTGGAACAAGCTAAACTAGTTATTATAAATATATGTATTCTTCACTGTCGGATCACTCATTAGTTTCTGGATCAGTGAGCTGCATGAGATACTGACAGGCTGTCAGGAGAGAGAGGGAGAGAGGAAAAGAGAGCGCTTCCGCTAATTTCTCCCGTGTTATTATCCAACGTGAATGTAAACTTGAATAATGTACATCATTTGAATGTAATAATTAAGTTGATTGTTGTTTGTGGAAGCTCCAGTGAATGATTCCCATTAACTGAGTTTTAAGATGTTTAAATCTTCCATTTTTGGCCCCGCCCACTCGATCGGATCGGCGATCGGTATCGGCCGATACTGATTCCGGCGATCGGCCCCAGAATTGGCGATCGGAGCATCCCTAGTTGCCATCGTTGCCCTTCTGTTTATTCTCCGCGGTGGGCAGCATGTGCTCCTGCTGTATATCTCTCCGGACTGTCCACCAGCAGATGAAAAACACCCACCTCTCCGCCTCTTCCAAGGGACGAGGGAACCGTGCGGCAGAGTTTCCGGTAACATTTTTTTTCGCTGGTGAACATGTCCGTTAAAGTTTAAATCTTCCGGACAAAATTAGAAAAGTGCCGGTCAGAGGTCTTCTTTGTTATTTATTGAGCTTCAAAACAAATTGATAATGACTCTATATAATCATATAAGAATAAAACACAGAGCCTCTCTTTTCCTCCCCCTCTTCTGACAGCCCAGCAGCTGATCTCTGAGCAGGAGACATGGGGAGAGGGAGGCAGGGCTATGTAATCGTTATCAGAAAATTATCTTATAGAGGCGTACACACAGAGCCGTTTGGCCCCCCAGAGCGTTCAGTTTGCAGATATATCGTTTGCGGGGTCCGTTTATATCGTTTTATTAAGGCCTTGTGTAAACGAAAGGGCTATACGCAAGAGAAACTATGCGGATACAACCCGTATCGTCCTCGTGTAAACGGGGTCTGAGAGTGAGACTACTCCAATCCTTAATCTAGTTAATAGCATTATCAAACACACGTTATACCTTAAGAGTAAGGCAATGTCAGAACCATAAATCCTTACTGCAGGCTGTATTTAAAAAAAAAAAAAAAAAAAAAAAAAAGTTTTTGTTTGTAAAACACAGTCTGCCAAATATTAAACATAATGAAATACAAGAAGAAATCATAAAATTCAATAAGAATCAAAGGCTGCTTTCCTGTGCTGTTATCATCTGTGAATCACGGAAACCACAAATTGGCAGCTGCACTCCCTTGGATTACTTAGAGGAGTGAGTACATCCGCGGTTTCAATGTCGCCTGAATGAATTATCAGATGTTTCCAGTGTCACGCTACTTTGTTAACCTTTACGCCTGCTTATTCATCTCCCTCTGCTCCCTCCGGTGTGCAGGTGAGGGGAAACCCATTCTAGGTGTTATAAATAAGATGGTGGAGGGGTAAGGAAGGTGGATGGTGTTGAGCTGAGCGTTTTAATCAGCCCCTTTCCATTCCCTTCCCTTCCCTGTGGCCTTCCACTCATCTCATTACAGACAGTACAGGGTGAGAAGTGAGGCCTGCATAGACCTCGGCATTAATTATTGAAACATACCTTCTTTTACTCCAGCTCCTCCTCCGGAGTCTCTGATGACCTTAACTCTCAGCCATTATACAATTTTCTAGGCGTAGCACAGATATCTAGAGACCCAATTTGGGAATCCACCCATTCAGGGACTGTGCTTCCTTGCATGTGACATGTTTGCCTATACACAAGCAAATATGTAGCGCTTCTTTTTAATTGTTCCTCGTCGCTCCGGTTGAGCTTCTGTGCTAATTAAATCCACCCTGTTTAAATCGGTACTGTTGTGATAAAGTAAAGCGAATAATTATTAAAGCTGACATTTGACTCCATTCATTGTCTTTGTCATGTTGGCCGAGTTATGCTCTGCTCATTTGCCTCCTGCCGTGCCCAGTCAATTTGAATCGCTCAGTTGGAGGCCGGCTAATGGAGGTCTTTGAGGTCAGCATGGCCAAAGCATTAAGACAACTTGAGGGCAACGTCACAATGATGTAGAAAATCTCACTCTTATCTCCTTCTGTCCCCCGTCCCTGTCTCTTGTTTGTGTGTGTGCATGCAGGTTTGAAAAGTCAACATCAAACCGCGACCTACCAGAGCCTCTGAGCAGGAGAGAGAAGACGCTGCCAAGATGTTCAGCACCAAGAGGTCAGCACAATGTCACTTTTGATCTATTCTTATCTGCTCAAAAAAAACAAGCCCGCAAGAAATCTCAGGGAATTTCAAAATGGCTTCTGCTGATAATGGCTGACATTTCTGGCCAGCTACATTCCGCTGATTACTATGGATATGAAAGACGTTGATGTGAAGGTTGATTCCAGTTCCCAAGACAAAATAACCCCCCTTTATTTGTTGTTAAGTTTAATCTTTAAAGCCAGCTGATCAAAGTTGTGTTCAATGGCATTAAAACGCATACAAATGCTGCTGAAGGTTAATCCAATGTCTATGTGTCACTTTGAAATGATTACTGATCAATCAATCAATCAATCAATCAATCAATCAATCAATCAATCAATCAATTAATCAATGTTTATTTATATAGCCCAATATCACAAATGTTACATTTGTCTCAGTGGTCTTCACAGTGTGTACAGAATATCAGTATGACAATACGACACCCTCTGTCCTTAGACCCTCACATCGTACAAGGAAAAACTTCCGGAGAAAACCCACAGTTTAAAGGGAAAAATGGGAGAAACCTCAGGAAGAGCAACAGAGGAGGGATCCCTCTCTCAGGACGGACAGACGTGCAATAGATGCCGTGTGTAAATTGAAAAGATAATACGTTTGCAACATAGGTAGTCCAAATGTTTGGAAATGCATGTGTGTATAATAGGAAGATGAATCCACGAGGATATCCATCCTTACTGATAATCCCTCATAACATTTTTGTCAAAAACAGACTTTTCATATAGTGTATGAGAGCTGTAACCCAGCTTCCGGTTTTGGGCTTGCTGGCTACGCATCACTCATTCACCAATGGGTAATGTTTATATGGAATGGAACTTCCCCTCGATTCTATTGGCTCTAACAGTTCAAAAGTTGTGTCAATCACCAAAATCGACCAAGGGGGGCCAGAGATAGGTCAAATCCACCCAAATGACCCCAGAAGTGGGTTTTTTTTCTAAACCTCTCTAAAAAGGTCAAATTTCACTTGTTTTGCATCAACCTTGATACAGGGTAATTATTATATGTTATAGTTTGGATTCCTAAAGCTTTTAGTCTACCATCCCATCATTCAAGAGTGGTTTTCACTATAAGTAATGTTAATGTTTGTTCAATCTGAATTTACTTTAAAATAAACATTATTGATTCTGACTTTTCTACATCCAACTCACAGGTTTATCATTGCTTTGAGAAAAAAGATTATTAATTTACCCCTTTTTAGAAGAGAAGTTATAGTAATTTGTTCTGGGAATGTCATTTTTCGAGCTTGAGACCTGAAAAAGGCTTGGGGCTTAACAGGTTATTACATACAGTTAAGCCATAAAGCAAATTCACGCAGTAGGCATATAGATTAAAACTTAAAGTATTAGCATACAGAACGGTACAGCTTACAAAGAACAAATACAATCTCATCCATTTACAACAAACACTAACTGCTCTTTTTAGGTTTTTACTAACATTGTAATACGGCTAGTAATACACAATTTGTAGCAATAATCTAATTACTTTTTTTTTAATGTAACGGCAAGGGAAAACTATCTATTTTGTATCCTCATTATGCAATCCCAGTACATGTATTCCGTTACTCCTCAAGCCTGTGTAGACCCCAGAGAACCCCTTTAAACTGAAGTGTAAATACTCTCACACAGCCTTTGTAGGAAGTTTAGGTAACCTAGTTCACAGTCCTCCTGTGTTGTGTGTCCATTCTGTATTTTGAATGTGACCTGCAGTAGCGTACAGTCTGCATAAACTATTTATCACTTCGGCTATTCTGGATGTTGACTGCAAGGTAGAAGCGGTCACATGTTTATCTAGTATGTGTAAGGTGGGTGTGTTGGGTGGACCAAAACAAAGTTATTATAGTTGTTCCAGTCCACAGCTTGGGTTGGGTTTACATTAAAGTGTCTTGTCTACCTAGAACAACTCATGAACTAGTTTTGAGAAATTCCATAACCTGTAATAGTACATTAGGAATGAATAAGGTTGCAGTGGGCAGGATTTCCCCCTTAAAAGCTCATTTTGTTTTCACAGCCTTCAGCTATATATATATATATATCCATATCCATATGAGGTTCTGTGAAGGAATTGCAGCCTGCCTGACTGTAGCTTTTCAACAGGAAATATTATCAGTTGATGTGCATTCAATCTGTATATATTGGATAGTCCAGCACATCTACAGCATGTACAATATAAATATATCGTACATAATCTAGTAGGAGGTGACCATAAACAAAACCCACCTTCCTAAATAGAGGTAATTCATACTGTAGCTTGGCAACAGTAACAAGGCATGGCTGGCCTGTCAAGCATTGGATTTCCTCAACATGATGACGCCGTGTGCATGGGGCTGTGGTAAGAGAAGGACTAGTACGTTTGCATATTTTTGAGTAGTGGAGTGAAATGTGCCATGTTTGCCTCTGAACTGGAGTGGAGTAGAATTATAAAGTAGATTGAAATACAAATGGCCTGATGTACAGTACAAATATATCAAAAATTAGCAAAACTTGTAAATGTACTTAGTTACTTCCCACCACTGGTCATAAAGCCTTTTCTCATAAAGTGAAATTGATCATTGAAACTTCAAAATCAAATAATAAAGCATTAATCTACCCTTTCGGTTTCTGGTCCCACCAACCAAGCCTAGCATCTCAATGTGAAATGACACAGTCTGTTACATTTTTCCAGTGGCGAACCGTCAGGGCCTTCAAGGTATTCAGAGAATACCCTGGAACACTCAGATAAAACAAACAAAAAAAATCGATTTAATTATATAAATAAAATGTATATTAAATGAGAATGGTATCGGTGTTGTTGATCTGTAATATTACAGTGTTAAGTTGGTTTTTGTCCTTCTCGGACCATGCACTACGCATTTCAGGGGTTTTGTGTTGGAAAAGAAAGCAACCAATCAGATCTTGGATCGTGGAAAATAAGTATTTGGTTAATAACAAAAGTTAATCTCAATTCTTTGTTATATACCCTTTGTTGGCAATGACAGAGGCCAAACGTTTTCTGTAAGTCTTCACAAGGTTTTCACACACTGTTGCTGGTATTTTTGGCCCATTCCTCCATGCAGATCTCCTCTAGAGCAGTGATGTTTTGGGGCTGTCGCTGGGCAACACGGACTTTCAACTCCCTCCAAAGATTTTCTATGGGGTTGAGATCTGGAGACTGGCTAGGCCACTCCAGGACCTTGAAATGCTTCTTACGAAGCCACTCCTTCGTTGCCCGGGCGGTGTGTTTGGGATCATTGTCATGCTGAAAAAACCAGCCACGTTTCATCTTCAATGCCCTTGCTGATGGAAGGAGGTTGTCACTCCAAATCTCACGATACATGGCCCCATTAATTCTTTCCTTTACACGGATCACTCGTCCTGGTCCCTTTGCAGAAAAATAGCCCCAAAGCATGATGTTTCCACCCCCATGTTTCACAGTAGGTATGGTGTTCTTTGGATGCAACTCAGCATTCTTTCTCCTCCAAACACGTCTAGTTGAGTTTTTACCAAAAAGTTCTATTTTGGTTTCATCTGACCATATGACATTCTCCCAATCCTCTTCTGGATCATCTAAATGCTCTCTAGCAAACTTCAGACGGGCCTGGACATGTACTGGCTTAAGCAGGGGGACACGTCTGGCACTGCAGGATTTGAGTCCCTGGCGGCGTAGTGTGTTACTGATGGTAGCCTTTATTACTTTGGTCCCAGCTCTCTGCAGGTCATTGACTAGGTCCCCCCGTGAGATCTTGCGTGGAGCCCCAGATCGAGGGAGATTATCAGTGGTCTTGTATGTCTTCCATTTTCTAATAATTGATCCCACAGTTGATTTCTTCACACCAAGCTGCTTACCTATTGCAGATTCAGTCTTCCCAGCCTGGTGCAGGTCTACAATTTTGTTTCTGGTGTCCTTTGACAGCTCTTTGGTCTTGGCCATAGTGGAGTGTGACTGTTTGAGGTTGTGGACAGGTGTCTTTTATACTGATAACGAGTTCAAACGGGTGCCATTAATACAGTTAACAAGTGGAGGACAGAGGAGGCTCTTAAAGAAGAAGTTACAGGTCTGTGAAAGCCAGAAATCTTGTTTGTTTGTAGGTGACCAAATACTTATTTTACCGAGGAATTCACCAATTAATTCATTAAAAATCCTACAATGTGATTTCCTGGATTCTTTCCCCCCATTCTGTCTCTCATAGTTGAAGTGGACCTAGGATGAAAATTACAGGCCTCATCTTTTTAAGTGGGAGAACTTGCACAATTGGTGGCTGACTAAATACTTTTTTGCCCCACTGTATGTTTTTGAGTAAAATGAAAAAAAAATGGCATTCTATAAACTACTGTCAACATTCCTCTGTGTTGGAATTCAACAGAGACTGGAATGGAATGGCTGCCATACATGTAGAGATTGAGATTTAAGAAAAAGAGTGGTCTCTTAATTTTTTTTCCAGAGGTGTATTTTGTTGTCAGTCGGGGACAACATGTACACTAAATTAGAGTCCCTATTGTGCTTTTTGGGGTTTGCCCTTTCCCATTTGTGTTTTTGTTTTGTTTTTTGTGCATGGTCTGCAAAGGCCAAATTCCCCTCTGCCAGAAATGCCTTGATTGAACTCCTTTATTTACATCCGTAACATTATGACATCAATATGAACACACACTCTTCTATTGGCTAGTGCTCAAACACATTGCGTGATAGGCTAAGCAGAGGGACATATCTAAGCGGTTGACCAATCAGACCAGACTGGGCTCTGGTTTTAGACAGAGGGTGAAAAGAGGTGCTGGCAGTATTAGAAAAATATGGACATTTTTCAACATTAAAGCATGTAAACATGTCATAGTAAAAGCACAAAATACAAATATCAACCTGAAAATGTGTAGAATAGGGTCCCTTCAAGTTTTTTTTTGTCAGCCAGGACAAAATGTCCACAAAATTAATAAAGCAATGTGTTTACAGTAGGAAGTTTCTATTATTGTAGGATGTGGGTAAGGTATCATGATGTGATGGGGACTGTGCTGTCACGATGCAACAATAGCATCCATCCTCCGTTTCCTCGCAGTGTGTGATCATCTTACTGTGGGTTAGAGGATGATTAAACCAAGCCAGCACTCCATCTTCAGGGAGCTGTGTCAGCACAGTCCATGACACGGATACGCTCAAAATGACTAATAGTTTGCAATCTTGGAACTCGAAAGACTCCAAAAGCTCATTCAGATTTCTGATGAATACGAAACAAAGCCTTTTTCTCCCGCTAAACTGCTGAACGAGACAGAGCGAGTGAGGAAATCTGTGTTTGTGTCAGAGATGGCTATGTGCTGTTGTGGCGTTATCTGTGGGTTTTTAATATTGGCTTTCCTCTTGCGTTCCCTCGAGTCATCTCAAACAACACAATGCCAGAGCCAAATTACAAGTCTTGCATTAACATTTAATCAAACGTCTTAACATGGCAGTTTGGCCTGGATTTGTAATGGAATGAAGTGTGGATGAGCCGAGGCATGGAAAATAAATCCAAAGCATTTGCACTTTTGTGCGTCTGACTTTGTTTAAATGCGCTCGCCTCTGATGAACCGCTTCACTGTTATGGATAAACTGAGAGCGCACGTATCCACTGCTTGATGGTTTGTGTCTACATGTGCTCATTAAAATATAACTGGAGCGCCGTTAATCTGAGTCTTTCATTCCGAGGAGAACATTTATGAAGTGATGCACCATAGCTTTGATTTGGGTTACACATTTAAAGCCTTCCCTGCAGCAGCAGCTTTTGCCTGCTAGCATAAATAACTCCTAAAGAGAACAGTTATGAGCGGAATATGGTTTTTTTCTGATTCCTTCTAGCTTTGTGAGTAAAAAGTCATTATGGCCGAACAATAAAAAAAACCTGCTATAATTACGGATGATTTTCCAAAGAAATATGACTTCAACACATGCTCAAGTGAGATCTAAAACACACATGCAATTACAGCTTATCGCCTTAGGTGGCGCCAGAAAAAACTAACATTTCCCAAGGCTGTACAATCAAAGAAATGCGCAGTAATTACAGGTGTTTCTTAAAAAAAGGATGACTTCAAGAC
>NC_047518.2:17331116-17331364 GCF_902827115.2 Pseudochaenichthys georgianus
AATGTGTGCAACGGGACGTCCTTTCCTCCGGAGCGTCACGTGAAGCGACGTCCGTTTGTGATGACGCCGCACAGCTGATCGTCTGACAGCAGCTCTGTCCCCGTTGTGTCCACACACACCCCCCCGCCTCTGTTAGCACACATTTACTGACACAAATCATCTGTTGTAGACCCCAATACATTAAATCAAATAAGAACTCATTCTCAAAAAAGATAAACGCCATTCTTAAAATGTATCAACGAAGCGAT
>NC_047518.2:17332066-17333466 GCF_902827115.2 Pseudochaenichthys georgianus
TACATGGTCAGTCTAGGGGCAGATACAGTATAAAATCAAATGAATAGGCATGTAAATAAACACAGGTCAGTATACAGATGATACAGAACAAAAATCTGAAAGAATATGACGTGGGCTACTACACTGTAGAATCGTATTCCCGTTGCCCTCTTTCCCGCCCCGGTCTTTGGTGTTATTAATCATAACAAACATTATTTGTAAGAAAGTCCATGAAGCTCCCCCAGATATTTTCGAAAATTGCCAGCTTTCCTTTAGTAATGTATGTTAGTTTTCTAAAGCGACACATGCTGACAGATCCTTAAAATATTTATTCATACTAGGTTTGTTCACATTTTTCCATTCTATAGCTATTGCCCTCTTAGCTTGTAAAAGACACAAGTCTATAAGTGCACGCTCACTCTTCTTAAAAAAGTCTTTTGAAATACCCAAAACAGTGACAAGGGATTTCATGTTTTTGTTTCTGGTATTGGTAAAGTGATGTAGTTTTGATGGCGTTATATAGGTTGTTAACGTCCAATTGCATTGTATCAACTTACGCCGTGTGTTGATTGTTTGGTTTGAGCCTTCAGGCACACTTCAGACCATTCTTTTTCAGAGACTTCCTCTTGTAAATCAAGCCTCCAGCTTTTAAGTTTATCTTCTGAAGATTCAGGTGACTTGTCTACAAAGATTTTATAGAGCAGCAATAGCTGGCCTCTACCAACCACGTGTTTAACTGTAATGTCTTCCAGCATTGAGAGAGGTGGCTGAGTAAGTGAGCGGTTTTGAGATGCAGAGATAAAATGTCTTATTTGTAAAAACTTAAAGAAGTGCTTAGAAGGAATATCATACTTTTCTTGTATTTCAGTAAATGACATTAATTTTCCATCATTGTACAAATCGGTAATCCTGCTTAATCCCTTGTTCGCCCAAGTCTTAAAACCAGCATCTTCTCTACCAGGTATAAATTGACTATTGCCCCATATGGGGGTGAAACCTGACAGTGGGGGGGTGTCCCCTATATATCTTTGGACCTCATGCCAGATGTGTATGGTATTTCTTAGAAAGGTTTTTTTTGTGTTTTTCCCTAGCTTCTTTGGCTCAGAAGAATAAAGATAGCTACTAACGATAACCCCTGAGCTGAGCATGCTTCAATCTTGACCCACGCTGGAGCTTCCTCTGGGGAGAAGTAGCACATGGCTGCTCTCAGTTGTGCTGCCCAATAGTACCAGCGTAGGTTGGGCAGTTTTAGACCCCCTCTGTCATAAGGCAAGTAAAGTAGGGTAAAACGGAGCCTAGAGCATCTATTATTCCAGATAAAGTTGGTAAATATTTTCTTAAATATTTGAAAAAATGACTGGGGGTAAGGGGATTGATTGAAACAAATAGAGCAATTTGGGTAATGTATTCATTTTTAAGAT
>NC_047518.2:17334679-17340326 GCF_902827115.2 Pseudochaenichthys georgianus
AGTTTTTTTAATTGGTTAAAATCTCGTAAAAACAAGTTTGATAATGTCCAATGACTGAAATGTTTCCTTCGGTAATATACAACATGTACTATTACTTTGATTAAACTTAAAACTTTAATTTGAACAATTTAGAAAATATTTGCGGATCAGATATTTGATAACAGTATTTTTGATCGAAAAAATTACTTGAACAACTAATGGATTATTACAAAGTTGCAGATTAATCTGTTATTGTGCACGCCAAATCTCACACCACTTTCCACATTGAATGCAGACACAGTTTGTGTAATGCATCGTGACTGGGATGCGTGCTGAATGTTTATCATGGGACGCCCCATTATAGTGATGCATTGTGGCCTCAATGGATGACTCATCACAAACAATCAGAACATTGGAGAAAGTAAACACCTTTTATCAGTCGCTCCACGCGCTCACCCATGACATGCAGTTTGTCCTCGGAATACTTTTGTACCACGATGACATAACGTGAATGTACCTGGACCTCTGTACTTATCTATACACCAATCAATATGTCACATATTCATCATGGTAATTAAGCTTCTAATGACACGTCTGTAATTACAGTCCTGACGAAATATCCGATCCGACATTGACCCCCCACTTATCCTGACCTTCGTATGGAGTAATTGGATATCTAAATGTCTGTAGCTTTGTGCTGTTGATCGACATCAAGGGGCCTTGCACTTGATTACTTATGTATGCAGAGGGAAGAGAATGGTGTCTGGGGAGTAGAGTGCATGCTGGGATGTGTTTTAACCCCCTACATAGGCCTGCTGATCCAATCATGATGAACAGGCCGACTCTCCTTGGAGCGACCTTGAAGAGGGTGCAACAGTGTGGCTGTGACTCGTTCAAAGTTATTCTCTATTGTGCACTTTGAAGACTAACAATGTATTAGGTTAGGCTGTACATCAGTGACCACCAACTGGCGGCCCGCGGGCCACATCCCCCGGCCCGCCAGACATTCTCATCCGGCCCGCACGACGGGGTGACTGTGGCGTTGGCGGAGTGGTTACTGCGGCGTTGGCGGAGTGGTTACTGCGTTCGCCCCCCACCCATTTCTTTGTTTACAACGTCTCGTGAGTAAGGTGCAGTACCGGAGTCCAACAGAGAGGCAGCAGCTGCGGGACAGTAGACTGCGTACTGTGAAACCTTCCCTCCCCTGAAGAAGAAGTGATCCTTCGTTGTGAAGAGTCTGGTTAATGCGCTCCGCACCACAGCAGTCGCCCCGCTGCGTCAGAGTCCAACAGAGAGGCTGGAGCTGCGGGACAGTAGCCTAGAAGCAGGGTTGGGTTGTAACGGAATACATAACGGCGTTACGTAATCAGAATACAAAAATCAAGTAGGCTAACTGTATTCAGCTGGCGTTACATTTGAAAAACGAGTAATCTGATTACAGTTACTTTCGTAAAGCTGAAGTGAATACATTTTGAAATACTTATTGGAATTATTGCAGGTCTCCCTTGAAAAAGAGATCTATGATCTCAATGGGACCAATCTGGATAAATAAAGGTTTGAAATGAAATGAAATTGGTGGAAAAGTTTCCTCACAAAATGTAATATTCATTACCGGCAGAACTGTGTGCACACTGCACAGCGCTGCAGCTTGTCTGTGAGCGAGAGAGAGATGCAGCGTGTCTGTGAGGCCCCGCCCCCGCACGCAGATGAGAGAGAGAGAGAGATCTCTTTTAAAATATATTGAAAGTTAGAAACGGAGATGGTTAGATAAAACGTGCAAGATAACGTTTATGTAGCATTTCTTTATTGTCGAAATGATGACATTTCATAACGGGATGAAATCAAAGTGAATGGCCTGCTGCTGCTGAAGGCATGGGGCAAGTGACTGGAACACGTTTTAAAAGTTATTACATCGTTTCAGATAATAATGATAATTCATTCTATTTAGGGGCGCCTTTCAAAGCACCCAAGGACACCTTACAATTCATAACATATTCCAAGGAAAGGTTTTAAGACAGTACAAAGAATGCAGTCCGGGTGATGTTTTTTATGTGGGGTGCAGATGAGAGCTGTCCAGAATGACACCAAGATGTTGTGTTTGAGTTCTTGATAAGCCATGAAAACAGTAAAATAAGTGTCTCCTGTGCACCAAAACATACCCATCTGTTATGGAAAAAGAAAGTATTCCAAAAGTAATCTGAATACTATTTATAAAATTCTGGGCTATATAAAAATCGCTGGCCCGCGATCGCGTCTATTGGTTACATTTCGGCCCTTGGACAAATGTAATTGGTGATCCCTGCTGTACATGATTGATTCAGTTGAATACTAAGTGAGTTCTTTGCATTTGCTTACACTTTATTCTTGGCCACAGGAAGGACTTGTTTTTTGAGAGGCTGGCAGGTGTCCATTATAATCTAATAACATGACACCTCAATATCCAGTCAGTATTTTCACTAACTGTGTACAGCAGTACGGGATGCAGTGTTCTGAACTGATGATGGAAGCCACAGCACTTTGACTTGGTGCTACAGTACCACAGAGACCCCTCTAGCTTCACACAACTGTTGTCACATCTTGAGAAGGGTCTAGCTGCAGAGCTCCAGGCTCGGACCCACCCCCTTTTACGGACCCTTTCCGGTTCTGACATTTGAAATCGAAGTCACATTAGAAATGCGTATTCCAGAGTTAAAATATCATGTTACATTAGTTTAATGCAAATAAGCCACAAGACATCCAACACAAAGACAAACGATACATTATCTATGGTAAAAAATTATATTTAAAACAAATGTAAAATATAAAGAATCATTTGGAATACTCTATAATATATCAATCTACGACTAAAACAATCAGATATACATGTATAGCACAACAAAGGACACTTTACCTATTATAAAAGTGTACAGAGTTGTTTTTTTAGTTAAATGAAAGTTAGTGTGAGTAGAATATGTGCAAATCATTCAGGGTTTTTGAAAGTGAAAAACACCAAGGATACTGTGAAGCTGTGAGTTCTCTGCAAGCTAGATGTGATGGGAGTATTAGATATACAATATTAGTTTTTGTCCAAACTTCAACGTTGTTTTTTTTCAATTCATGAAAATGTATCCTAACATTTTAATCGCCAGCGGTTATCTTTTTCAACATTTTGTTGTACTTTTTTCAACCCTTTTGCATCAAAATGAAAGATAGTGATGGCTTGAATGCCAAACTCAAGACTTCAAAACCGTAGTCAACAAAATGTATTAAAATAAAAACATGAATATAAGACCAATTTTGAGGGCAAAAACAATAAAAGGGATGTAGAATATAACCAGTGAGGTACAAATGAACGGATATACTCCAGTGATATGAAAAACGTTATCACAAATGACACAATGACAGGTTAGAGGCTCTTTCCTAGCGAGTGTTAGAACTGCTGAGAATGCACAAAGAGTGCTACAATGAGAACCAGCAAGAACAATGTGGATTTAATCACTCTCCCGGCTCGAGGTGTCCGAGTGTGTACCTCCACTGCTCTGTTCCACAGTGCAGACGGCAGCAGCTTTTTGATCAGGCAGACTTCAATGCAGCACGCACTGGACATAGGAAGTGACAGTAATGGAGCCAGAAGACTGCTAAACTCTGCAGGAACGTGATGAGGAGAGGGCTTTCTGCTGACACTGGGAAGATGGTGGTATCAAATGTCAAGGAGTGCATTAATTCCAGAGTAGGACGGGATACATTTGTCTTCTGATTGAATGGTATTAAATCTGTAGAAGTCCGTTTTTAAAATGAAGCCATTTTTTAGTCTACTCTTATTTATTAAAGGAAGTTGATCTGACTCAACCACTCTATTGATTTGTGTGCTATAGAAAGATATTGTACTTTGCAGTTGGTCGAAAACCAGTGGCCAGAGATACAAATCTGAGCCCCTGCTGTGCTGCGACATGCCGAGCATTACAGCCGCTCCACTGATCAGCATCGCAGTCGGTCAGTTTCTCTGGAAAATTACGTATTCTGTTGTATTCTCCCAGGATTAGGCACGTCTACAGATTACTGCAGGTTGTTGGTGGTGGTAGTGATAATCCTAGCCCTGTGCTACATTCTCTGCTCTAATCGCCAGTAGGATAAACACTACTGCTATGACAACAGCAAATGTGTGTTGTGGCTGTCAAACACATGGCCTTGGTCTGTTCTGAGTGCACTCTAGCAACTTAGGCAACAGAGTTTTTTGAAAATCCGATGTTATGCTCTTTCTGTTCTGATGAAAAATGGTTTCATGAATGCAGCCCTGACATTTTTCAGTCTGTAATTATGGGAAATGGTGACCTTCATGCAAGTATACCCAAGCGTGCTTAGTGTTAGTGTGTGGACAAAACAATGAAAGTGGTTGTTGCATTTCGGGATGAAAAACATCTTAAACCTGAGTACTCTTGTGATTTTTCAAAAGATAAAAACCTCTTTATGTGGGGAAAACATTTATCAAAAAAGCATGAACTTTTGTATATTTGCACTACCTTCGATGCTGTGAATGTCGTTCAATGCCAAGTTTCAACAAATTTAAATAAATAGTTGAATCTTCAACTGTAGAATTAGTAGCCATCTATTTAGTATGACACTTCACTATCAAAATCAATGCATGTTTCTAAATGCTAAACATTCCACTCCGTTTACTGGCTAGCAACTGGCTTTTACTTGTGCTTCACTGCTGGCTAAATGTGTTTATCAGACCTTTTAACCCTCTAGAAAACAGCTCCAACTTGCAGCAAAAAATAGTTAAGGTTTTTTTTTGGGGCAGACAGCCAAAACAATTAGCTAAAGACACTAAATTGTTCATGGAGCTGAAGGGATACGCCAAGTCGGGTAATCCTGTGTGGGTTAGTCACTACAAATCACACACCTTTTGGTATTACATCCACTAATTTGAACCATAGTTTTATACAAACATAATGATGCAGCTTTACACATTAGATTAGCATTTGTATTGCACATGCAGAATGATAGACATGATGTGGTTTTCATTTCGATGAATGCTTTGCTGTATCTGTGTTATTTAGAGTCACGACCCCTGAGTCACTGCTCTGTTTTGCAGCTTTTTGTTGTTGACTGCTGTAAACTGGGGCAACATGTCATTCAGGGTCACATTTGAATGTTTAACCAGGATACATCTATTTAATGTGTACAGCATCTGTACTATGAGCGGCTGTTTCCATTTCACCCAGTACACATGTTTGTCTTTTATTCATAACAATCCAGCGGTAATCAAAGTGAGTGTTTAGGGATGGGGTGTCGCTCCACCCTGAGGGTCCTCCCCATCTCATAAACGGTAACATCACCAAAACAGAAACGATAAAAAACAACAAAAAAGGTCACTGTTTTTATAGGATTTAACGTGCATGTTTTCTCTTTGAGGCAGATGGAGTATTATTTGTCCCCTCCTACCTCCCCCAGAGTTTCCCACCCCAGCACATGTCACTCATTTTGATGAGCTGTCTGCTGTAACCTAGGGGAGGTGTCCACCTCTCGCTGCAGGCTATAAATGTGCAGGTAAAACAACAGAAATGCTCAGTGTTTTTGAACACGTCTTTTTCCAGCGGTCACATGTTCCTCACTGCTCTCTGTTGTTGTTGTTGCTGTGACCTTTCCACAGCTGCACGACAACAGCCAGCACTGTACACCCTGGAGC
>NC_047518.2:17651291-17748791 GCF_902827115.2 Pseudochaenichthys georgianus
GCCCCTTTTATCTCTTGGACATTTCTGGCTCCTTCTCATCGTCTGTGCTTGCTGGGGCAACACAGGACTGTTGAGTGTGCTCTACCCAGCCAAGTGAGCTGCAGCCCCGATTTCTCTACGGTCTCAACCAGATGAGAGGAAGTTGGGGTGCGGTGGCTGTTAACCAAAGGCCAGTCAGGGGCAGTATACGATACGATAATACTTTATTTGTCAGATCAAGTCTGAAATTTGACTTGCGTCACAGCAGCTCCATGTCCAACATCAACAGACAAGTATCCAGACACAATACATGAAACACAAACAACAAACATTTAACATAACAGCACAATCAGTGAAAGAAAACATGCTCAAAGAGCCTTCAGCGTGCATTTGATCTGGGATTTAGCTCTGTGTTTACTGTGAGGATTGACTGATGCACAAAGGAGTGCTTTAGTCTGACTTTATTGAATCGTGGGACCCTGTATCTCCGATTAGATGGTAGCAGTTCATACTCACTGTTCAGAGCATGGTTTGGGTCAGAGATTATGTTGTTGGACAGCCTCACTAGGTTGTTATGATAGGCTGAGTCTCTGACAGGGTCGACCAACAATCTTTGAGTAGATTTTTAACAGGTGGAGCAGTTTTGATTTTAAAGCTGCTGACAAACATTTGTACCAGGTAGTATTGCAGTACTGCAGAATAGACAAGATCACAGATGTAAAGAACAACAGAAGAAGTTCTCTGCTCGCCCCAAAAGACCTAAGACGGCGGAGAAAATAAATTCTTTGTTTTGTCCTTTTGCACAGATAATCAATGTGATCCTTCCATGACAGCAGATGGTCAGTCATTACACCCAAGTATTTGTATGAAACTCCCTGCTTGATTTCATCTGTGTGGATGACAATGGGGACTTGATGGGAGTCAGATGGTGAGCCAAAAATGATTTCCTCAGTTTTCTTGGTGTTGATCTCAAGATTGCTATCAGTCCACTCGACCACCTGATTTACAGCCTGTTGGTGCAGCTCAGGGTCGTCTGTGTTACTAAGCAGAGATATTATTGCAGTATCATCAGAGTACTTAATGATGACTTGATTTGGTGTGTTGGTACGACAATCATCAGTGTAGAGAGTAAAGAGCACAGCTGAACTCACGCAGCCCTGGGGGGCCCCTACATTGGCTGTGATGGCAGAGGACAGGGTTTTGTTAACCATCACAAGTTGCTCTACTAGTGAGGAAAGCAGCATACCAGTAAATCAGGTATGGATTTACTTCCATTTTGGCAATTTTTGAGTGGCCACAGCATCTTCCGTACCGCAGCCTTGTTTATAGGCAAATTGGTATGGATCCAGTTTGTCTTGTGTTGTACTGATAAGAAATCGGAGCAGAATTATTTCTAGTGATTTCATAATCACTGAGGTGAGGGCTATTGGTCTGTAGTCCTTATGTTCTTTTGGGCATGGAATTTTGGGTAGCGGTTTGATGTGTGAAGTTTTCCATGACAGAGGGATGGTGTGCGTGTCAATAGAAGCCTGAAAGATGGGTTGCCACACTGGAGCCAGCTCAGTAGCAAAGTTTTTCAGCAGAAAACCGCTGCACCCATCTGGCCCAGCCGCTTTCTTGGTGTTGGTGCACTGAAATGTTTTTCTGACCTCTTCGACACTGATGGTAATTTTGTCAGAGGAAGCAGGTATTATGGTTTCGAGCATTTCAGTGCACTTTGCAGAATTATCCAGTGACTCGAAACGGGTAAAGAACATGTTTAGTTCAATAGCAAAACAAAATTCATTGTACAATAGGTTTAGCTGAGGATGACATTCCTGTCATGGTTTTCATGGTGTCCCATACCTTTTTGGTATGTGTGATGGGTCGATGTTGTTGAACGACAGGGCATTTATCCATCAGGGCACCACCCACTGTAACCATAGAGTCCAGTAGAGGGCGGAGCCTGTGTAAGATATAACGGGGGGTTACGTATTGTAACCCTAGTCATATAAGCACAGACGGAGTCCTCACCTAGGGGCTGTGTCTTTCCTATGCCGCTCGCTGAAGAGGGTGTTGGATGACAGTCAGGAGGTGTGGCCGCCTTATATACTGTGGGCCTGCGCGCGCATTCAGGTAGGCTCGCTCCGATTGTCCGGCTACGTTTATCTCAGTAGGTGAATGCTCGCATAGCATGGTTGAGAGTAGTACCCATAGAGTCCAGTAGAGGGCTCCGCCTGTGCTTATATAACTAGGGTTACAATACGTAATCCCCCCCCCCCCCCGTTATTGTACGTGAGATGGAAGTATTCCATCACAGTACACTCACATAGTCACACTTTAACAGTTTCTACATTAAACCAAACAGAAAGAAAATCAACCCTTTGTAAATCTTTATGTTCCATAATGTTTTTCACTCTCCTTCAGCTCTATCAGTCGATCACTGATAGCAGGTTGTTTTTTAGAATGTTTTGTCTCGGAAAGAGAGTGAACCTTAGAATGTCAACTGGATAACAACCAGTTCGCCTCGCCATCACATTACTTTTAACCACGTCACCACTTATGAATGGAAGACTGCCAACATCAGCCGGCAAGGGCTGCATATAACATACAAAATGTATCTGCTAATCATTTGTTCTATAAAATGCCAGAAAAAAAGGGAAACAGGTCAATTCCAGTTTCTAAAATGTCAAGTTTTGATGGTTCCAGAGATATTTATTTTAATACAGTAGCAGGAAATCTTATTTTCTGCCATTTGTGCATGAGAAATGACATCAATGATTTATTATTTTTTCCATCCATCAACATTGTTTGATTGAACAATCATTGCAGCCCTAATCCTGATTTACCTGGAGAGACATTTCCAGGGAAATATAGAACATGTTTTTTCATACTGGTGTGTTTAAATCGGTTTAAATCCAGAACAAAGAAGATTCATGATCAGGTATTGCATTACAGTTTATTGTTGTAGTCATCATTTGTTGCACTCTCTGCACGGAGGTACATCTTAAAGGTAATACAGACTGAGGGTAAAAGCTACACCGTAGTACATGCATGATGCAGTCACACTGTGGACTCTGCCCTGACCACCCTACTGCACTGGGAGAGTTCCCCTCTCAGAGAGACAGATCTACAACAGTCTCACCGCCATGACACCATCCAGGCAACACACCTGACCTACAAACACACCTTTAGAAACGAAGTATGTACAGGTACAGTAGATGACTGTTCAATATGTGAGTGTGATAGTAAAAAAAAAGGCAGTTATTAAGGCAGACATATATTAATGAGGAGTGATATAAAGAACAAAATAGACACACAGGCCAGTAATGAGACTCTGAATGAGGGAGGGAAATCCTAAAGGCATCATATTGAGACTTACAGTATGTTGGTTTTTTCCTGAAGCCTGTGCAGTGAACTGCATCTGTACAAAAAACATGAGGTGTTAATTATGACTAATCCTTACACAATACAAATACTTAATGTAAAGAAAAGTAAACAATTTCATATATAATATATATTTATCAACGCAAAGATACATTTAAAAATGCATATGTAAATCAAGACATGGCACAACTGAAAAAACTGACACATGGTACAGAAGGTAAAAATGTTGCTATACCTGCTTTACTCTTAGTGATTGTAGTTAGTTGCATATGAATGGACAGTAGGTTAAATGTGCTTTAATGGCCCTAAAAACATTTGTAATCTGCTTCTCTACTAGTAGCAATAAGGTTGACTATTACAACAACATATGTATCTGTTAATTTACATCTGCTCTTTTGGGATCTCCCCAACTGGGGCTGTGGAGTGTGGAAGATGTGGTTATTTACCAGACTGGAACATTTCAATAAAAGTGTTGCACCATGGGAAATGTTTTTGAGCGTGACCTAGATATAACTAATGGAGACAGACAAACACACATGAAGGAGAAACAACATCTCTGCAGCTTCACCTTTCTTTTTATAATTATTCCTTTATGAAAGTGCAAGTCTTATGTGATTAAATCTGAGCATTAGTTTTATTATTAGCATCTACAGTAGTTTTGGTTTTTCCATCTGAGAAACTGAGATTTAAAAACAAATTTCCAGGGGCCCAGTTTGTCTCATCTTGTAAGACAACAGCACATATTTTAGTTTGGGGTGACATGGATAAGAAAGCTGTTATCATTTGGCACTACATTTGAAGGAAAACCAGTTATTTGTTTTAATTGTGATGCAAAGAACGGGTTGCTTTTTTTCTGAAAGCATGATTTTAAATATGCTTTGCAAAGAGGAAAGTGGGAGGAGTTTCATTGATCATCATCAGAAAAATAAAACAGGGACTTCATCGAACAATCATTTACCGTATACACACATGTAAAAAAAATAAACCCATAGAAAATGTACAGTTTGTTATTCTGTAGTGTCACTCTCAGTTACATTAAAGTCTCTCTGCAGGGCCAACAGTCCGTCTTCAGTCTTGTGCTTGAAGGTTTTAATGTGAGTTGGGTTGGACCACCCGGGTAATGAAGTAATTCAAAAGTCTGTGGCCAGAGATTAAAGGATCATCTATGATATGGTAAAAAACAACAACTGTATGCTCTTGTCTGAAATAGCTATTCACGACGATCAGAAAACAGCGACAAACACCACCGAGGTCCAAATCTGAGTATACGTGTACAGTAAGATCATATCCAGTGCTGAGTGCTTCTAATTGTGCCGAAGGAGCTGGAAGGAGCCAGAGATAGAGAGATGAGGAGTTTCAGATCTCCTTGATTGTCCGTTCTGACGGCCGGTACTCCTCCCGTCCTTTAGGGGAGGACATGTAGAAGGACTGGGTCTTGCGTTTTAGGCGCGCTCTCTTGGTGGCCAGGGACAGGCTGTGCTTGCTAGAGGCGATAATGTCAGTGATGAACTTGATGCAGTCCACACACACCTCCATGGTGGCCCAGTCCTCCGTCAGCTCTGAGGGCAGCTCCAGTTCCTCATGAGACTTTAAAGAGCCGTGCTTGGATAACCTACATGGGACAGGAGGACAGGAAGGCATAAACAGGATCAGAGAGATATTGTTTTTTTACTTACTTTGACTTATTGTTGAAACTAAGCATGTAATACATGGGTAACACAATCTCTGTGTCAGGGTGACTTAATCCTAATTACAAAAAGGGGTATTTTCTCACTAACATGTAGTGGTCACTAGTCATATGAATTGATTCATTGTTTGGGTTTTGCCGTTTTTCCTTTTCTTTTTTTCAGCATTTGGATAAATCAACACTTTTTGAATAAAGATTATGTAATACAATATATGCCCCAGCATTTTATGAAATTATGATAAAAAAACAAATAAATACCTCTGGACCCTTTGTACAAAACAAAAATATGCAAACTGTGCTTCTGTATCTCTGAAGAAAAAAATGTAAGTGCAATTCAGTTCAGGGAAATTGGACAGATATTTAATCTCAAACAACCATAAAACATTTCTATATCGTTTCAAAATGTGTTAAAGAGTTTATTTTGTATTATACTACAACACAATTTGACTTTCAACATAGTCAAGCAATGCAATTTACCCGGTATCCAAGCACAGTATTGCAGTATGAAATTTGATTACGGGCAAAAATAATGTAAATTGTAATACTGACATATTTGAAATTGTTGACAGGAAACCTCAAATGACAAACATTGTGAATAATAACTATATTGATCTGAGAAAAAGGCGAAAAGAGATAAATCAGTGACGTCAGCACAAGCCAAGCAGGTACCTGCATACAGGTCAGTGGGAAAAGTAGTACTGCCCCCATAATTTAGAAAACATTTTGGAGTATGTACCACTGCATACATCCATCACTCAGGGCTTTGTGGAAATGAGGCGTTTGGGGCAAATGTACTAATATCATGCTAACTCTCAACAGGATAACTAGTTGTACAGAACTTCCTGCCAGAATGAATATGAGTGTGTTTAGCTCTTACTTGGATATGGTCTTGTGCAGGCCGTGGCGCTGTGGGCTGCTGGAGGACTTCTCTGATTTGGCAGCAGCTGTGGCTCCAGAGGCTTTTCCAGCTCCTATAGAAGCTCCCTTTTTTTCTGCTTTCAAAGTGGGAGGCGCTGCGGCCCCTCCCTCTGCTGACGGCCCCGGCCCTCCAGCCACAGAGAACCCTTGTCCTACGTCAGCAATGGCATTCACCCGCTCCCTGGGGAGGGTGTAGGTCGAGCCAATGGAGTAGATGGGCAAGCTGGAATAAGGTTTGGACGGCAACCTCATCTGTTAGAGAGACAAGATAGGAAAGTAATTAAGTAAAAGCTTAATGGTTACTAAGAAAGAATACTGATGAGGTCTACATGTTTTAAGGAATTCACATGTTCAGTTCATCTACTTGAATAGGCATCTTTAACTATTATAATGATACAAAAGATAGCTTTAAGAACATCAGAAATACAATATGGTTGCATACACAGTTTAAAGCCTTTCAGGCACAACACAACAATGGCACCACTGCCCTGTGAAACCCATTATTTATTGTAAATAATAGCTTTCAGAGAACAGTGGGAATGCCTAAGCAGCGTTTGGACTAAGGTTATTATTATTTTTAATATATTAGGGACTCACTAGTGTATCTTAAGGCCATAGAAGAGTTGTTAGATAAAGTCAGTTTTTGGATGTCACCACATTATTGTCAGTTACCTAATTAGATCTTATAGTGGATCAAGTAAATGCTGCTCTGACAGCTGATTGGCTGATCGATTCATTCAAGCTGACTCACCTTTTTGCAGCACTGTGCACACACAGGCCTGCACGGAGAAAAAAATGAAGGGAGTGATGAATAAAAACAGTCAAGCTTACTTCTAAATACTTTTTCAAACAATGCAAGAGATGAAGCTAATCATGTAGGTTGTTTTACTTTTTGCAAAACTGGCAGATGTAGGACCAGGTGAACAGGGAAAACCTTTTGGTTCGACAACAGAAGCAGAGCTGCAATAAAAAGAAAAGATGATGTTAGAAATCAAGAATGGTACAGCAGGATAATGAGGATGGGGCAGCAGTTACCTTTCCCTTCTTCATGGCGTTGTAGACCTCTTTGTACTGCTGGAACTTCTCCAGCTCTGCCTTTACCAGCACCTGTCTGATGTGCATCACCTCCTCCACCGTCAGAGAGAGACACTCCACAGGGAAGCAGAACTCCTCCTATAAGGAAAACACACACACACACACACAGAACAGTGAGTGATCCTGGCCACAGCACATCTAACACAGTGTTTAACATTCAGCGCTTCTTTAGAGCAGCCTGTGAGGGTCCGCACTACATTTGGGTCATAACAATGTTCTCATTGTTCAGTGAAGATTCAGAGAGGGCTCGTGATGCGTAAACTGGAGCGATGGGAAGACGTCATGGCAACAGAGCTACTCACAAACAGGGCAATGATTGTAATAAATGACCATTCCAAAGTGATGGATTTGTTTTCTTCCCCAATTGATATTTTTTGTGTTTATGTTTATGCCCATAATCAAACATCTTTATTTGTTTTTAATTGTAGCAGGGCTGCAGCAGTTTTGTAGTCGGGTGGTTCCATGTGAGGCAGTTTAACCAAAACGTCCTGGGTTCTATTCCAGACGTTTGACCTTTCTTGCATGTCAAACCACATCTTATATGGGCCAGATTATGCTTTTTGGGGTTTCCCTTTCCTGTAGTGTGTTATAAAGGTACTGTATCTGTGCATGTAAATGGTCTGCAAAGGCTAAAATCCCTGTGTTCCCTCCAGAGGGACTTTCTCTCCAACACACCTCCCCCTGCCTGAAACGCCTCCATTGGACTCCTTTGTTTACTTCTGTAACATAGTGACAACACTGTGTAACACTCACGCTTCTATTGGCTAGCAGTCTAACAAATTGTACGTGATAGGCTAAGGGGCGGGACGTCTCTAAGAGGTTGACCAATCACAACAGAGCCGGCCAGCTAACCAATCAGAGCAGACTGGAGTGGACTCTGGTTTCAAAATAATATCTTTAAACAATAATATTAATAATTGAAAATGTGACAAGCCACAGCTGTGCTTGCTATACTGTGACTGGTGGAAGCATTGTGCTTTGCTTTGCATGTTTTTAGTCTGCACACAATGTATCGTTATTTTCAGGAAAGGTTCAATATAATTTGTTCAGGTCTGACTATAGAAAGCTTCTTTTGTTTCGTTCAGTAAACACAGTGTGCTGCTGTTTTCCTGTCTGTAGATACAGTCTGCCTGCTATCCCTTAGTACTGTATCAGTTACGTTATCTCCGCAAAGCACAAGCCTGAGGGGGATCATGTGTTTTTGGCCGTGTGTCCCTGTGTGTCCACAGCTAATCTCTCATACTACTGGACCTATCAACCTTATATTATTTGTGCACATTTCTGACTGTTGCTATGTAACCCAACCAGAGGCATCAGACAACTTCAGGGTATTATAAAAATCTTGAGAGATATGTGAAAAGGCTTCTAAACAGTGCCTACATACAGTATCGTTAGAGCCACACAACGATGTGGAGATCTTAAAATACTTTTTATTTCTAACGCATCCCACCACCACCACCACCTGTTAAATATCATTTGTTCAATACTAGAGCAGATTTCAAATGTATTTTAGTGAAGACGACACCTAATTGCTTTTGTGTGTTCAATTGAAAGCAGTGAAGTAAACAATGGATAAATAAATGACATTGTTCACTGGTCACATGTCATGACACCTCAGAGATAAAGCAGTGTGTCCCTAGTCTACAATGTCAGAAACCTACTCTACAGGTGAATGATGTTTAGTGAAGAAGGAAGCACGAGGAGAGGATGGGCAGCTAGAGTTATTATACCAGAACGGACAGGGGGAGACTGGCAGCTTGGCCCACTCTCTTCCTCTGAGGTAAACTGCCCTGCACAGAGAAAATACTGCCTTCATCCACCCCAAAGCAAACGCCTCCATAGGGTGTGAACTCTGCAAAGGGTGGAGGAGGAGGAGGAGGAGGAGGAGGAGGAGGAGGAGGAGGAGGAGGAGGAGGAGGAGGAGGAGGAGGAGGAGGAGGAGGAGGAGCCATGTTTTAGGGCAGTTCTTCATGAAGCAACTGACGCTGGGCTCGGTTTAGCAAACAAGAGAAAATAGTTTCCTTACAGATCAAGTTTTCATCATAGCTATTGGTTTACTACCATATATATATATACACAGTATATAGCATTTTACAAACACTTTCTGCTTATATCATGTGCAATAATAATAACAATGTACAATATTAACTTGAAATTATGTATCTGCCACTATGTTTATTTTTGCACTATTACTCATACAATACTGCTCGTCACTGTAAAGTTTTTACATTCATTATTTGACCATCTATGTTTCTTGTAGTTGTTTGATTCGCTCTTTTTACTGCACTGTTAGTGTACGGTTGTATTATTAAAATTGTTACTTTTATTATTATGCTGCTGTGTTTATTGTATCTTTGTAACTCTGGTACAACAATTTCCTTCAGGATAAATAAAGTCTTATCTTATCTTACCACATATGCAGATATATACACATTTCCTAAACATACATTACATTACTGTGTGTTTTTTGGTATATTTCTTTACTTTTATATTAATGTACACATTTCTTTAAAGTTTTAATGTGACTGTCCCGGCTGTTCGTTTAATTTTCATTTATTTAGTTCTAGTTTCTTTCATATATATCTTTTGTGAATATTCAGGTGGAAAACTCTGACTTTTTTTTAACTGGCTACACTTTCATCAGTATGTTCTAATACTGTCTCAGAATGTCACACTATGTGATTTTGTTAAATAACAACTTTTACTGCACCTTTTGACAGTTTTAAAATAGATGATAGAACCCTTATTCTGCTCATTCAACATGTTTTGTGTTTTTATTAAATCTTCTGAATCTACACAGAAAAGAAGTGGGACTAACCAGAGACTTAGAGCTCTTTTTAGAAGGCAGCTGAAACAGTCGGACGTTGGTCGGGGTTTCCTTCTCGATGGAGTGTCTCCTCTGGGGGGTCTTACGCCTCTCTGGCTGGGGTGTTGAAGAGATGGGCAGGAACATGGGGGGAGCTGGTGTTCATAGAGGAAAGAAAGGGAAATGAGAGAAGATGAGGCTGCTTTACTCAAAATATTCCATCGATTGGTTAATTCAAGGTTCAAGACATTTCCGTAATAAACATGGCAGAGGAGGCTGTTAGATGAAACCCATTGGTCACTGTCGGTGTGCTGAGGTGTGAAGGGGACGTAGAAATATTCCTGACTCACTTTTCTTCCCCACAGCACACTCTGGGGATGTATCATCCATCAAAGACGTAGCCACGCTGGAGCTGCTGGCGGACTTGTGCCCAAATATGTCATCCTGAATGCATGGAAAATACAAACACTTCAGTCATCATTTGCTCTGCACATGCTGGATGTTATTTCTAAAACACATCCTACACAAACAGACTGATACTGACGTCAGAGTCGGAGCTGTCCAGCTCGGAGAGGCTGGGGGCCTTCAGGAGCCTCTTCCTCTGAGGAACAGACTGGGATCCCGAGGGTTCTCCCCTGGAAGATGTGGACCCGTTGGTCAGAGACAGAGTGCTGGACGTCCTCCTGCCCATGTATGGACTAAACTCATCTGCAGAGCCACACACACAGAGTTATTCAGACAGAAGGAGGGGAAACACTTGACATGGATCTCAAAACAATTCCTCATATTACTCCTGGCATCCAATTGAATTCTTTAAATCTATTTTACCCGATCAGCCCCGAAAAAGGGGAAACAATTTTCAAAGTTTATCTGGTAGATGCAATAAAGCCTATTCAGGATTGAGGTGTGAGATCCATCCCAAGGTTATATAGGTCAGGATAGGTGAGTTCAGTTGGTCTGAGGGGAGGCAGAAGAGCAGGCTGGTGTTACACAAAAAGCATGGATGACTCTTTTTTTAATATTATTTTCAGGGGATGCGCTGAATCCTTCAAATCCACAAAGTCATTCTGCATCGAGAGAGGAGTCGTCCAGTGATAGAAGTACAATTGATGATAACCAAACACCTAACAAGCTGCCTGACTCTAGCTGTAGTTTCAAAATGGTGAAGCTGAAAAGAGGGGTTTAGAGGGAGGGAGTAGAGGAGGAGAATTGAAGTGCTGCAAAAGACAGAGTAAGACCTGCAGCTGATCTATGGGAGCACTGAAACCGCTCTCTTCCTATTTCTATTCTGGACTAGGACTCACTTTTCTACGACCTCAGAGACTACATCTTTAGGCTTTGTACACTTGTGTCCTGCCCAGGCTTTAGTATTGAAATATTGAAATAGAGGATATATTAGTTTACAGCCAGGGAGGCAGACAGACAAGGCCATTGGTTAAGGGTAAACAAGGCCTTCCAAACCAGAGCAGTGCTGATACCTTACCTACTCCAGTACGGAACAAATCCTGAGGCATACTGCGAGTTTTGCCAAAACCTAAAAGGGAACACCTCCTTCATTAGGATAGATATAAGAATATTCCCCAATTGGGTATGTCTGTGCTGTAAGAACTCAACTATCAAGAAAATGTATGTTGAGGTATTGTTGATGTTGACCCACACCTCTTAAAGATTAACTTAGAGTTGTGCTGCATATCATTTTTGTCTAATGCTATTTTTGATGGTAAAATGTATCTCCTTGCCCCTTCTATTTTATCGCTGACTGTTGAATGTCAGAATGTGGTTTCACAAAAACATCCTTTCCCCTTGATTCTATAACAAATTGATATACTTTAATACATTCATACTCACCGTCAACAAACACTGTTTCGTATTTTTATCTTGTTAGCTTAGCTTAACTTAGCATAAAGACAGGTAACAGGGTGTCTTCCAACCAGCACCTTTAAAGTGTTCTAATTAACTTAATGTTGGTTTACTCATTAAGTAAGTTTAACACATAAAAATAAATATTATATGTTAGCAATTTTTTGTCTGGGTGCAGTGACTTCCTGT
This sequence comes from Pseudochaenichthys georgianus, assembly GCF_902827115.2. Classification (NCBI taxonomy): domain Eukaryota; kingdom Metazoa; phylum Chordata; class Actinopteri; order Perciformes; family Channichthyidae; genus Pseudochaenichthys; species Pseudochaenichthys georgianus. The sequence continues at coordinate 17,663,192 of NC_047518.2, forward strand.
AGTATCTCACATGTTACTGCCAGGAAATAGTTCCTGAAAACTCCACGAAAAACTTTAACTTTTAAAAGAAGAAGAAGAAAGCTAACAGTTTCACAATTTTGTTTGTGTAAATTTGGACAGAGCCAAGTTAGCTGCCTCCTGTCTTCATGCCAAGACAAGCTAGTATAACTCCTCCTGGTTCTAGCTTCAAACTTAGAGGGCTATTGATCCTTTCACATAACTCTTCAAGAAAGAGAATAAGCACAATTTTAAAATGTTCAGCTATTCCATAAATTGCCAATGCATTTAAAAACACTGTCTCCTTTTTGTCACCACGGAACAATATAATGGACCCAGAAGTGCATGATACATCACCAAAAGTGGAATCTATACCCTGCGAAATGGATTTCTCCTTGAAACGTTATTTTCTTGTTCCTGATTAAAACCTTAATCATGTCCATTAAAGTGTCAATGGGTATGTACCATTAGCCATAACATATCGAGCAGAGTGAAAAACCACACGTCTCACTCTGTGTGAGACTGATCCATCACAGAGGGAAGTCCGTACACACAGACGTTTTCGGACAGCATGAATGAGTATGCAGAGGTGATAAAGCCTGTGCTGTGATGAGAGACACTGGCAGAGTGGAGCACAGCATTATTGTGATTTGCCTGTGTCAGCAGTATTTTCTTATCACCTCAATCAAAAGTGTCTCATTAAGTCGGTCAAGTGCATTTAATGTCACCGGTCTCTACAGGTGCTGTGCAGAGCGTGAGGCAGCACCCTGATTCAATTCTGCAGAGTCATCTCTATGAAAGACTCTTTTGTATGACGTTGATGATTCTGGGAGACACAGAGGTCATATCAATCCCTTGATTAGATAGCTGGCTGCACACTTATGTAAGATTCACATGACGGCAGTATATTTCACAGATGACACACTGGGCTAAGGTGACTCTTTTCTCCTTCCTAATCCTGTATATTTGTTTGACGAGAGCTGTAGATAAGACAGACTGTATGAGCTGCACTGGTAAGACATCATGATAATTGAGTAGGATTATAAAACCACAATGATTCCAGCTAAACTTGTACCTGCACTGAGGCAATGTCATTGCACCATTCTTAAATAAAAACATATAATTGACTGTAAAAAATTATGTTACATCATTTGAACTGTCACTGGTCATTAATTCAGCCTGTAAACAGATAGCACCAAGAACAGAAAAGCCCTTTAGATATAGCAATCTGTCTGAGACCGTGTGATCTGTCCCAATCAGCGCGCTGAGTTTAATCTGTCCCTTCCCTTCAGTCAGATGCTGATGGGAGGTCAGGGGTTCCATCTTGTGACAAAATCCACAGGCACTGCGAAGTGTACATGTAATGAACACCATGTTGCCAACAAAATAACTGTCAACTATGGAAATGTTTTTAGCAAGGTAAGGAGATTCAAAAGGGAGGGAAGCATATGATGCCTCTCATTGCAACCACCACCAAAAACACATTGGCTGTAATGGATCCAGCTCATCTCAGATTTATTTTCCAGTAGGTTAAAACAAGTTTGTGCTTACAGTATTCTACTGCCGATTAGAGAGGAAGATCCTCACCTCTTCTCAACTCTAATTCATATGTTGGTGAGAAACTGTGCAGCCAAAGTTAAATTAGCTGAACCAGCCCCTAGTAATGGATGTACGGTTAAAAATGATTCATCATGTACCCCACCTAGACACCAAAGAAAGTAATTTTTCAATTGTACCATTTTTCAAACTTTTCCAAAAAAGACTAAATACTTAAAGTAGGCAAATAAATAATAGAATACCTACATATCACGCATCAGTATTTTCTTATCAGTGTCCTCCTACTGACCAGCGTCCCACATCACCATGTTCCCCCCCACAGATCACAGCCGACCATCACCAAACAAACACTGAAGCATGACATGAAATGTGTGTGTTGATGCAGTTTGTGCGATGATGTGTACAGTGTGCTGATGCAGTGTGTGTGATGTGTGTGTGTGTGAGCTGGGAGAGCAGATGAGCAGCCACAACAAGAAGGTAAACAGAAAAAGGCAGATAAGCAGCGAGGTAGACTTTACCTGACGCATCAAAACTGAAAGACATGCTAAGTGGCCGAATTACTGCAACGAGAAACAGTAATGGCATCGCACAGTCATTGCTTGTTATCAGGGAGTATACTAAGGTAAGACTTACTGTGATATACTAAATATGCTTGGCAGACATGCAGGGGTATATCACGCTTATTGTCAAGTATAACAACATGACGGGAGATAATAGGATTTCAGATATAAGCCATAGCCAATGGTGAGAGATTACAGACATTCAAAAACAGAAGTGGCTTGTTAGTAATCAAGGAATTGCAGACAGTTAGCATTAATATTCAAAAATATAGTAGTAAACTTCAAATATAATGCAAACAGTTTAATCAATAAAAGAATAATAATAATAATAATAGTTGCAACAGAAAGATAAAAAGTTAAGCAGCATTAGCTAAAAAAGCAAAGAGCAGCGGGACAAATGATAAAAGTGTAGTAGAACACGACGCTACTCATTTCTCATCTGGATTCATCCCAGCAGGTGAAAGCATCAGCTCCATACTTCAGATTAAAAATGGCTTTTCAGAGTGAAGTATGTTTTTCATGTGCATGACAGTGTGCATGTGTGTGTGTAACATGAGGAGGACGAAGACGTTTCCCTTACCCAGCCTGCCCCTGCGCATCTCACCAGGCGACACAGGTTTGAGTTTCCTCTCTGATTTGATTTCCGATAGGATCCTCTCATGCAGGGTCGGAGGAAGCTGAGTCAGCGGCTTCAGCTTGCGAGCCGACACCTAGCGCAGGTTGATGATGGGTTAAATAGAGACAGCGACAGGGAGTAAGTAGAGTGGAGAACAACAACTGACAACCAACAAACAGGGTTCTAGCCAGAAAGCCGTTTCATCACCACCTCCTCATCTCTCCTGTGACTGATTGTTCATCTTATTCTATAGGGTCGAGTGCCCTGCTGAAACTGCGCCTGCTAGATCTGCAGCGAGATTAATATCAACAGAGATCTGATGAGAGCAGCATTTTACTGAGTCCACAGTGCAGTGAAACTGTCATTTGGAAGCTACAGCATACATTTTTTAAAGAGGCTGGACTAGTTATTAACATACTCTTTTTTAATACAGAATAATTACAATTTTTATATGATGGGTTTATAGAAATGCTGTAACCTACGTTTGAATGTAATTCCAATCATTTAGAGTCTAGAAGATGCACTATACACTAAATGTGGCGATGTGGCTTTTTGGGTTGTACTAACTTTGGACTCGAAAACACCAGTTTAGGGATTTGGGGAAACAAGTCACAAAATAAGGTATATCCTGTTGAAATACACAAACTTTGTAGAGCTTTTCAAATAAACATGTCATTTTAAACTCTTGGTGTCTGAGTCTGACGAGAACGTAAAAGCTGTAGAATTAAGAAATACAAAATAATATCCTAGCATGACTTCTTTGAATGTCTTGTTTTTTCCAAATCTTAAAGTTGTTTAATTAATAATGATGTGAAGACTGAATCAGCAGCGATTTTAAACCAGATTTTTAATATCCAAAACTGCCTCCAAAATACGTTCTTTTAACAATCAAATGATAATCTATGTAACTGTTTCTGAAAAATGATCAGCAATGCCAAATAGCTCATAGTGGCCATGTAAGACTGGGATTCTTGGGAAACACCCAAGGAAGTAGCGGTGTTCTCCATTAGATTTTGGTAACTGTGCGTCTGAACCTTTACACAACATACATTTACAAGTTTGGTGAAATATTGTTGTATCTATCTCGCCAGCATAAGGTCGGAACCACAACAACAGGGTGCGAGATGATTTACAGAATGAGACTGCAGTAAACAAACTTTAAGACCAATCTTATTATTTTCTTGCCAATTACTTGATCATTTAACCTCTTTGATCCTCTGAATTGTGTTCAAGAAGGCAAAACATTCTTTGGTTGAACTGGTCACTCACAACTGATGCTCATATGATCTGAGAAGGGGCCAGTCAAAGGTTGGAAACCTCGGTTCTGGCTGAATGTTTTCAGAATCAGATTACCTTTCTTCGTCCCACAGAGGGAGATGTACATTGTGAACAAGTGAAGAGTGCAAAGATAGCTTAATATAATATGTAAAATAAAAGTAGAAATTACACAATTTACAATTTACCAAGTACAAAATACACATCCAGTACCAGTACAGTTTTGAGATAACAGCCAGGTGAAAGTATTAAAAGTGGAAGTATATATTGCACAGCTATTTACGGTATTTATGTTTATATGTGTGTGGGGGTCTACCAGGGGCCGTGATGGTTATACAGCCTGACCGCTGCAGGAAGGAAGAACCTGCGGTATTTCTGAGGCTGCAAGGAGTGGTTGTGATATTTGAGTCCATGCTCTTGAGTTTAACTTACAGGGTTGAGGGGTGGTCTGGACCTGATGAACTCCAGGATGACTTCATGAGCACTCTTCTTTAACCTGGGTGGGATGTCTCCATGTAGCTGAAAGAACAGCAAAGGATGAAATATACTGTACGAGAAAGGTACAAACAGTCACAGTACTTACCTACCTTGTAGAAAAATCTGGACTCATACTATCAACTTCAATTATTTGTTTTGTCAAATAACCAATTGAGATATAAACCGTTTTATTGCTTCCGTATTTTCAGCAATTCCAAATAGCTTATTGTTGCATCTGGCACTATTTTCCTTGGGGTTTTGTCAATAGTGAGTGCTTTAGGCAGCATTTTATGAGTGTTAACCTGCCAAGCAACTGGAGGTGGAATATGGAAGCCTCAAAGGTGTCAAATGAAAGTGCCTGTCCCCCTTATATCCCCAAATAAATATAAGTCAAGCACTACACTGGTGTCCTACAGAGCATCCCCCCATCCCACAGTTGTTATGCAACAGTGTTGTAATTTTTCCAAGCAATTTCCCATAGGATTGGAACAGTGGTACAACAGAAGTGCAGCAAGCTGGAAGCGTGCTTGCATGTGGCAGCGATTTCTATTTGCGGTCGAATCTGGACACTGACCATGACTTTGCGCAGGTTGTAGCGTTTGGACTTAATGTCGTTCATCAGCATCTCATAGGGGGTGAGCTGGAACTCGATGGGCAGGGGGTTATACTGACGATCCTGCACCTTCTTCAGCTTGACTCCTTCACGCAGGCCCCTCATCACCTGGACCCAGAACCGAGCCTGACGGAGGGAACAAAGGGCAGCATGGGAAATGTGAACTATATAATACCATTTGACTATGAGTTTATTTGGACAACAGCTCTGACCCTGTGCACACAAAGTAAGGAGGGTTCATCAAGGTGTAAAATCCATTCATACAGATGTGTGTTCATGCAGTTATGGAGAATCTTTAATATGAAACCTAAGAAAAGTCCCAGCTGGATGTCAGAGGTCAGGAGTCTAGTTGCTTACCCAGTCACCTGTCTGTAGTTCATCCAGGTCTTTGCCAGGCCCCTCTGATGACCCTTCCTCCATCTTACGGAGGTTCTGTTGGAAAGAGAGGGAGAGTATGAATATGAAATAAGAACACTAACTGTTTGAATCTTTAACCATGCTAGTGGTGTTGCCTAAGGGATGGCAGATTTCAGATGGCAGTCATTTGGACCAAAGGGGAAAATCTCAACAACTATTGGATGGATAGCCATGACATCCATCTAGTTTCAAGTATTCTTCAAAACAGAATGATATTTGTTTTGTAAATTATGTTTTCCTTCACAGAAAATAGACAAAAAAGAAGGTTATGCTTTAGGCCAGGTCACTTCCACCGTATTGTTCATTTTTCAGTTGTAGTGAAGGAACTGTTCATTTCTTCCAGTGAAAACATTTTGTCTTGAGCATGTTTTTTGCTAGTCAAATTAGCATTCCAAACTTTGCTAAGCAAGCTAACGTAATTATTTGTTATAAGCTGATAGCATGGTTGCGTTGCTTACATTTCAGAGTCTTGGTAGTGTGCATGCTGGCACTGTAAATATACAGTCTATGGTTAGTAATGACACAACCACTCTCTCACTAACCACTAGTTTTTAGGAATTTGGGGCTTTAATATGTCTTACAATTCTTTATTTTTTTAGCTAGTAAGCTAGCTGTGTTTGTACAATAATCACAACAGCCTCACAGAGCTGCTAGCATGTTCTAGACATAAACAGTGATATTAGCCTTAAAACAAAGAGAAACTTGATCACATATTCAGAAGAAAAATAACACGAACCTGACAGAATCCCTAAAGCTTAACAGAAAGCACATCTCCATCTCCGTGTTGTAAAACACTGATAACCTCTGGGTGGGAAACTTGGAGCTAACCTGCATTCTTCTGCTGGTGCTTTAAAGTTCAGCAGAGTGTGTGTGCGTGTGTGTGTGTAATAGAGAGAGCACTAGAGCAAGAAAGAGAAGGAAATTAAATGTAACAACAAGTGTGTTGTGAATTTAAAGATACAGGCAGATCTAAACTATAACCCTCTGGTTAATATATGAGGCGAGATACTGATAAGACAATCACAAGGAGTCTGCCCAGCCAACAGCAACACAAGACCCCATCCCACCGGGGAAATCACAATTCACCATCAGCCTGCCAGGAGAACTGCTGCCTTGACCGGACTGCAGGCTCCATGTAACAGTTATATAATATCACTCACAACATAATGCATTTTGCGGCATCATAACTCTGTATGCCCAAAGTGCATACAGTTATTCCGAGTCATAAGGTCATAATGAAGTGCTTAATAAACTTATAATGGTCCATCCAACTAAAACAATACTTAATGAGCCAGTGAAGAGGATAAAGGGAGATTAGAACACTTGCTTTTAAACACATTATCTCATTGGTATGAGTGGTGCGTGTTGAAATCAGATCAAAGCCACATATCTCCATTTCAAAAGGTTGGATTAGACAGTGTTCTCTTCACTTGACGGGGACAGCATTTTAATTCAAACATGCAAAGCAACTCTCGTGTGGACAAAATTAATAATTAGAGCAATTATCAATAGCATCTAGAACCATATTTTTCCTTGTCAATAATTCTGCTCTGGTTGTTATTCGTTCGCTGACAAGAAGCACTTATCCACGAGCAAATAGGAGCCAGTTGTTTCTGTGAATCACCACCAATTGAGCAGCAGGAGGCGTCTTTGTTGCGAGACAAAGCATCTCTTAATAATACATGTTATTTATATAGCACTTTTCCTGGCTTCGAAGATGCTTTACAAGCAAGTAAAGAAAAAAAGAAATGGCTGCTCTTGGCAGAGCCAATCTACAGCTCTGCTTAAAGACTGGGACGTGGGGGAGGGGCTGAACATCACCCATCTTACCCCTGGGCCCTCGAACACACACACAGTCAAACAGCTAGCATTCCAGATAAACACTGGAATAACAGACTGTGAATGCATGCACCGATGAAGGCATAAATAAAAAGACAAACAATCACATGATGCATCACGCACACACACTCATACACACAAACACTAACATTGGTCTAAATGACCTTGCATCACACTCGCCAGTTCACCATGAGGCTCAACAACAGTCTACACTTCAATATTGATCAAGACACTGAAGTAAAGCGAGATAAGCTAATTGTTGACTGACATTTTGACATGTGTTTATTGCATTTTTTTACCTTGTCTTTAATATTAGACATTAAACAAATAATAAGCACTATGTAAACTGGGTAATTGACTTGACATATATATGTAACCAACCAGATACCCTCTATTTATTCTGATGCATTGCGCACACTAAAAAGGGCAGCAGCAGTAGTGCATGGCAGGAAGGAACCCTGAGGTAGGTGGAACACATACACACACACACACACACACACACACACACACACACACACACACACACACACACACACACACACACACACACACACACACACACACACACACACACACACACACACACACACACACACACACACACACACACACACACACACACACACACCACTCCTGACGGGAAATGTTCCAACTCGCAGCCAAGCTCCTGAGGAGAAACAATGCCCAAAATGCATTTCATCATAATGAACAAGGTGAGGAATTAATAAAAGGACCAGCCTCAATGTGAACATAAAAATAATGTTTTCCAACATTTTCCCAAAGCAACTATTAGTAGCTCATAGATTAGTATCTCATGATTATAACGCTTTCTAACTATGAAAACCTGCAAATCACTGCAATAAAAGAAGTCACTTGCATACCCCTGCTTTAATATGGACTCATGACCCATAACAGACAGCATACCAATAATACACTGAAGCAGCATTAATCCTCTGAGGTATGTGCACAAGTTGGAAACACATTACAACACAGAGCCTCCTATTACTACAAAAGGAGATGCAAACATGATTATTTGAGTCATGCCTCTCTGGAAATTAGCTGTGTGAAGCTGAACAAATGCTGAATGAGAGTCAGCATGTCTCCAGATATTGTCATCTATGTCGGATATGAACATCAAACATGTCACTCCTTCTTCACAGTGACCCATTTCCTCCTGGCAGACCACAGGGTGTGAGAGCACGGCCTGTCTTCCACACACAGACAGTGCACCGGACTGTTGTGACATTACAGTGAGTGTGTATCTGTATCAATGATGCTGATAGCTGGTATTCTCTGTCCTTGTCAAGTTTACGCACTTTTATGCCAAAAACAGCAAACATTTACAGAGAAGTAGTCCATTTACTTCAATGGTGACTTCTGCCGGTTTGGAAAGATCCTCTCAAACAGCATGTATGTATTAGGGGACCATGAAACTCACAGTGAAGACTAGAATGTTTAAAAACAGGATGGCGAATCAAACAAGTAACCAGAAAGTGAATGAAAATACACTCCGCCAACATTCTTTTTTTTTAAATGTTTTCCTTTTATCTTAAAGGGGCCTCCATCAGATCAGAAATTAACAACACAAGTTAACTGATATTTAATGTTGAATAAAATGTCTATTTGCTTGATTTACTGTGACATCTGTAGCACCGCGAAAACCCATTTCCAGAATGTAATAATGTTTTAAGGGTCTTTACAAAATGTATAGAGGTAATGTGTTATGTCTGCTTGTTAAAAAACAAAGCTGTGAAAGTAATATGAAGCGTTAAATGGACTGTATTGATATAGCGGTTTATCCAGTCTTTACGGCCCCTCAAAGCGCTTTGCATTTCAATCAAACCCTATTCATACAGAGCAGTGTGTCACTTGCTCGAGGAAGCACACCTAATAAAGGTGGTGGTGTTGCCATTTATGTTAAGAATAAGTTCAGTGTAACCACATTAGTTTCCAAATCTATCAGTAAGCAATTCAAATTTGTAGCCATAAATATAGAAGTGGCAAAGGGTCAACAGGTCATGGTGGTGGGCCGCTACAGACCCCCCTCAGCTGAAGACTCCTTGTCTTCACTAGCAAATCTTTTATCACAACTAGACTACAAGGAAATAGTGCTACTTGGAGATTTTAACTGGGACTGGTTAACTGCAGTGTCAGAGGATTTTAAAAACCTTTGTATCTCTTTAAATGTTACTCAGATTGTGGACAGTCCTACTCGCCCAAATATTAAGTCCCCTAATAAATCCTCCCTAATTGATCTCATTCTAACTAATGTTCCCCATAAATATTCATCTGTGGGAGTATTTGCAAATGATATGAGTGATCACTGTGTTGTAGCCACAATTAGGGACACTAAGGTCCAAAAGGTTAAACCTCGCATTATCATCAAGAGAGACATAAAACATTTTGTGGAGCAGGGTTTTGTGCATGATCTGTTTGGGTTTGATTGGGGTCAAATTGATCTGTGTGCTGATATGGAAACCGCATGGTCTTATTTTTATCTTGGTTTTATGGAGATCATTGATAGACATGCACCCCTGCGTACATTTAGAGTGAAGGGACGAAACAATCCCTGGTTTTCTGCTGAGCTGTCCAGTCTCCTTCATGAGAGAAACAAGGCCTGGGCAAAGGCTAGGCAATCAGGCTCAGAGGTAGAGTGGCTGCGTTTTAGGCAGCTAAGGAATAGCTTCATTTCAAATGTCAAAAGTGCAAAGTCGAAGTACTATTTGTCAGTTACCACAGAAAACCTAAATAATCCTAGGAAATTTTGGAAAGCAATAAAAATCGATATGGTGAGATCCGTAATGAGCTGCCTCCGTGCCTTACCACAGCATCTGGCTCTATATCGGACAGGGCTACTATGCTAAATTGCTTTAATAAGCATTTTGTGTCCTGTGGTTCTGTTTGATTCTGTCTAACTCTGCTTCTGTGAACACCCCAATCCGTGATCCTGAACAATGTGGTCTGTAAAACCTTGTTTTACTCCTTTTACTGTCAAAGTTGTTCATGAAGCCTTATCTAAGCTAGATCCTAGGAAACCGGCCGGCCCGGACAACTTAGAACCTTTCTTTTTAAAGATAGCTGCAGATTTTATTGCTCCACCTCTTACTTCTCTTTTTAACCTCTCCCTCAGCACAAATACAATTCCAAAAGTATGGAAGTCTGCTTATGTCTTGCCTTTACTAAAAGGAGGGGAGGCAACTATTTTAAATAACTATAGGCCAATCTCTAAATTGTCAGTTCTGGCGAAGGTGCTCGAACGACTTGTGAGTGAACAAGTAAAGGAGTTTTTATGTATAAATGATATCCTGTCTAAACATCAGTCAGGATTCAGAAAGAAACACAGCACCATCACTGCCACAATGAAAGTGGTAAATTACATTACTAGTATTTTAGATAATAAGCAGAGTTGTGCAGCTCTGTTTATTGACCTTTCCAAAGCGTTTGACACCGTTGATCATCTCATCTTAAAGCAGAGGCTACTCAGTATTGGCATATCCAGCCTTGCAGTGGGGTGGTTTGTGAACTACCTCTCTGAAAGGTCCCAATGTGTTCATTTTGATGGACTGTCTTCTGAATGGTTAAACATTTCTAATGGTGTACCACAAGGTTCTGTTTTAGGACCACTTTTATTCTCCATATATTAACAGCGTAGGTGATAATGTGGATGAAGCTACTTTACATTTTTATGCGGATGATACTGTGATGTATTGTGCAGGTCCCACCATTAAGGAGGCTGTTGTTAAATTGCAGGCTGTTTTTAACACTATTCAGACTCAGCTCTCTGAACTAAAGCTTCTTTTAAATGTGGATAAAACCAAGGTAATGCTCTTTTCAAAAGCAAAAAAGACACCAGAGCCTGTTTTTGATATTGTAACTACGCAAGGAACAAAACTTGAAGTTGTTGCCTGTTACAAATACTTTGGTATCTGGCTTGATGATTGTCTTACTTTTAAACTTCAGGTGACTAATCTGCTTAAAAAGCTGAGGGTTAGGCTAGGGTTCTTCTACAGGAACAAGTCCTGTTTCTCATTTGAAGCCAGGAAAAGGCTAGTCACTGTGACCTTTTTACCTGTGCTGGACTATGGTGATTTGATGTATATGAATGCACCTGCCCATTGCCTGGAAAAGTTAGATGCTGCGTATCACAGTGCTCTGAGATTTGTTACTAACTGTAAAGCACTTACTCATCACTGTACCCTGTATGCCAAGGCAGGTCTGCCTTCACTAACTGTACGGAGGCTCAGTCATTGGTACATGTTCATTTATAAAGCCATGTTGGGTAAACTACCTTTTTATATCTGCTCTCTGATCTCTCGACAAATTGAAAGTACGTATTGCCTGAGATCTCATGATGTTGTATTAAATGTGCCAAGTGCTAGGACTGTCTTAGGGAAGAAAGCTTTTAGATGTGCAGCTCCACTAAATTGAAACAGTCTGCAAACCTGTTTAAATGTGTAACTAATGTCCTGCAGGTCACCCTTGAAAAAGAGATCTTTTGATCTCAAGGGGCTTCACCTGGTCAAATAAAGGCTACAACAACACACACCCTGGGCAATGGCATCGGGAGCAACTTAAGTATCCTGCCCAAGGATACATCGACATGGATGTAGCCCCCGACTGCAGGGGCTGGGATCGAACCCACAACCTTCTAACTAAAAGACGACCGCACTTCCAGTGGTGAATTGGTCCTCGCTATATCATGTTCTCAACCTTAATAACTGAATGGAACTTCTAATATACACCATCAATCTTAACTTTTATAAAATGTTTTGATTCCTAAAACACAAATAGAACTATGTTTCTATGCTGTTACAATTAGTTGTATTTTGATGGAACTATTTATGTATATATTCAAGTGGCCTTAATGTTGCAAATTAGGCTGGATTTGAAGGACCCAAGGATTATTGTAATAAAGATGTTTTATTTATGGGATATTAAGCAATCTAAAACCCATTTGCTTACGCCCCCTTGTTCTTACACAATATAAGCATTGAGTGATGCATAGGAATGCTGAGTATAAGCTGTGAGTCAGAGGTATTGTGTGTTATGTCATAGCTCGAGGTATATAGGCTGTGCACTGACGTGTCCATTCATCTCTTTATTCACGGTCATTACCACGGCGGAGTCTGTGAATCAGCTGAGAGCTTCCGCTCTGTCACACACACAGCTGTGTGACCGCTGACTGCATGTCTCTGTGTGTCCATGCCTATGTCATGCTACACTCCATCCCTTCCTCTCTGAAATGATGGATTATTATTGAAACAGGCATGCTAGATCACTCAGATATGCCTTTTATGCTCCGATGGTTTTCTTATTTGAACGTTACTACACAAAAGCAGAGAGAAAAACTGACTTCATATAACGTAAGACTGGCTGTTAAAGGATAAAAGTTAAATATTAATGTTCACTTTGGTTTGCATTACCAGAATCGCAAAGATACTACACATAAGCATATGTTTTAATCAAGTGTTTTTAGAAATATTCCTCTTTTTCATAAAGCATAGTGTAAAGGAACCCTCAATAGACATTCGTATGTCTTTTCATCTCTCAACTCTTTATGTATATAAAACAACGGTTACTGGACAATCAAACATGCTGTCATAAACTGATTTTCCTAATTGTCTGTGCCTATTCATTTTAATGTATGTCTTTTAAGTCTTTAGTGTATTTATGGGTTTGTATTTTTGTGCTTTTGATGGTGCATATGTGCTTTAATACGTGCTGTAAATGTGCTTTTGTGTTTTTTTGTGATAATATGCCATTCAGGGACTGCAGATGAAAATAGCCTTTATGTCTCTTCTTAAATAAATAAATACAAATACGAAATGTGACTATGACCTATAGGCACTACAGCTCCACAATACTCAACCACAGAGTCATGTTGATTGCTGGGGTGGGTCGCATGTACAGTACAGTAAGGTCACAGTACTAAATCTTCTAAAGCGGTGCCTTGCTGCTCTGTGCCTCATGTAAAGGTCAGTGATCATCCTGTGACCTTTCATTACAGGGGAGTTCCCTGTGCAGTGGGTTCACGCCGTTTTTAAATAAGACTTGTAAAAGCAAAGGCATATGCATTCATCATACCAAGATGATAAAGATAAGAACCCACCTCTTTGGCACTTCTGATCTTCTCCAGGAAAGTACCCAGCTCCCTGGTTTCTGTGTAGAGAGCCCGGCACACGGCCTGGTAGTGACCGGGGACGTCCGACAGACTGGGGAGGTGGGATGTGCACAGCTGGAAGAGAGAAAAAACGGTTTGTAGTACACAGTTTATTTATCATAAACACAACAGGGATCAAGGAGAAAGCATTAAGTGCAATTTATTTTATTTTTGTAAACCTCAAACTGACGGCACTTGTCTCAATAGCATGTTTTAAGTTGAAGTTGTCTGAGGTCCTTACCACCAGCTGCTCTTGCAGTAATAAGTAGTGCACCTTTCTTACTGTCCTAATGTGCACAATGTAGTGACTGCTTTTTCGTCTTTTGTTTTCTTAGTTATGTGCTCTGTATTTTATATGTTTGTGTTATGTGTAACGTTGCTGCCTTCTTGGCCAGGTCAGCATTGCAAATGAGATTTTATCTCAATGCTTTTTATCTGGTTAAATAAAGGTTAAATAAAAACCATGAACTGATCAATATCCATGTTATTTTGATATATCAATGAAGAAACTTAGTAAAGCACATTCAGGTTATGTAAAGCAATTGTTTATTCTTGGTCAACACTATCTGTGTTATTCCTAAATTATGAGGGTCATTTGAATCCTGGCTTGTTAGCTAACAATGCTAATCAGAACAGTTGTTGGTCAACTAAGTCTCTCCTCTCCAGAAACACGGTTGCCTAGGAGAAGTAATAAGACAAAGGGAACTACATTTGAGCTGCCTGCAACTAACTTATTTATCTATCTGTTCAATTTGTTTTCTGTAAATCCAATCATGAAAGGCTCCATCAAATGTCACAAAAACGTTGAACGTTTTAGCTTTCTATTATTTAGCTTTTTTCAACCAGCAGCCCCAAACCAGATTGCAATCATAAGGAAACCAGCAAATATTCAAATGTAATATGCTGAAAACGGCGAGCATTAATATCAATCAACTCATTTATAGAGTCATTGTCGCAGCTCTATCCATTGTTCTGTATCGCAGCAACCTCAATTAATGAGCAATTCTTGTTATCAGTTTTTTCTTGATTGCTTTCAGTGTTCAGACTTAAGCAACACAAATCATTTAATGTAACTGTTTTTATTTACTTCGGACTACATCAGAATTTTTCCATGACTCCTCTGCACTGCTAGAATATGATATTGTTTATTATTTACTCTAAGTACATTTAGCTGACTACACTTTCATTCTTTTACTTTACTTGTAGTGGATTATTTTCCCATACTCTAAGTACATTTAGCTGACTACACTTTCATTCTTTTACTTTACTTGTAGTGGATTATTTTCCCACAGGGCTACTTTTACTAAACTAAAGAATCTCAATACTTCCTTTACCACTGTCAAACTGTGTTTAGCCTTGCTAATGGTTCTCAGGGACCCTGCAAAAAAAAAAAAAAAAAAAAAAAACAGACGTTTGTAAACAACTGTTATTGACTGCAGAACACAATTGACAAGGCACTAATGGCAGCCGTGATGACAGAATACGTCCTCATGACACTCAGAACAGAATGTACCCTTGGCCAATGCTCGGCATGCTCTTTGCATCCAGACAGCCGTCTCTGCAGAAAGTGTATCCTATATCCTTATCACAAGTGGGTGAAAAACAGAACCAATGCTGTATCCAATGTGCTTTTTACAGTATATCTGGTCAGGACAAAGGGTACACTGAGGGAGCACACAGAGGACAGCAGAGACAACAATTGGAACTGACAGCTAGCCAGCCATCAGGCCAGCCAGACTGTCACACTGCTGAGATACCTCGGAGATATGTGTGTGTGTGTGTGTGTGTGTGTGTGTGTGTGTGTGTGTGTGTGTGTGTGTGTGTGTGTGTGTGTGTGTGTGTGTGTGTGTGTGTGTGTGTGTGTGTGTGTGCGTGCGTGCGTGCGTGCGTGCGTGCGTGTGTGTGTGTGTGTGTGTGTGTGTGTGTGTGTGTGTGTGTGTGTGTGTGTGTGTGTTTTTGTTGGACAACAGTGATACTACATGACTCCCAGCATGGAGGAGGCTGGCAGCCAGACTGCACTGTGATTCTAATCGCAGTGCTCAGAGCCATGTTTAACATTTTCATTTTCACACTCAAATGTTTTTCTTGAAAATCAGTTAACCTCGCTGATAGGATCTGTACCAGGAATTCATCAGTGAATATGTGTAGTCTATTAATGTTTTTCCTTTTTAAATATACTTTATCTCCACCGATTCTAATTTCTATAATAGTTCTTACTTCAACAGATTTAACTGTTATTTTCAAACTAACATTTTTGTCTGAAACATAAAAGATACAAATATAATAGTCATTATCATATAATAACTACCCATCAGTATATAGAGGTTCACTTTAAATGATATACAAATATACCACCCTAAAGTATCAATTGTGCTTAATCTGTATCTGAAATGTAATTAATTAACAATGACATTTTGCTGAAAATACTTCTGTACTTCCTCTACAGCATTATTTACTTCCAACTGTTGGATTAGTCCTTTAATTTACAACAAGGAAATGGTTGGTAAATGGGGGGAATATTCCAACAAGCTAAAAATAATGCACATTTCAGATTAGCTATGGTATGGATTTATAAAATGGATTAAAAAAAGCAAAAAATAGTCATTTGTCTGGCAACCCAACACTGTATTCACTCGACTTTTTGCTATAGTTAGGTCTCCAACAACTAAAAAAAAAAGAGTATCTGGCCCTTTAGCTGCTACTTTGTTTACTATGTTCACGTACAAGTCTCTGTCACGATCTGTCTGTGATTCCTGTTTTATTTTGAAAATAATTCACCCCCTGTGTGATGTGTGTGTGACTGTTTTTGCCTCACCCTGCTCTGTTCTGGTGGATTAATGACTATTAAAAGTGTTTTCTGCCAAGATATTCTGTGTCCTGCCCTTGGATCCAAACTGCTCTGCTCGCCAGTGACAGTCTCTAGAACTATTATAGCTATTATATATGTAGCTCTTAGCCGTTTGGTGCTGGGCAGGTAGCAGAGCTCTTTCAGTTGAGGCAGCTGCATGCTGCCAACAGATGAGAGTGTGTAGACTGATACAAAACTGAATTGTTGCAGGCTTTAAAAAACACAACAAGGACCTTAAAGATGCTAAAATAGTATGGAAAGCTGGGTTTGGTGATACCTTATTTTGAATCTCCCTGATATCATGATTACACCTGCCCCTGCATGGATTGAAGTGCTAGTATTGTCCAGTCATCAATGCTTGCACAATGTACCGGTAACCTGATTTGTTCATGGCCTATGTACTGACCAATGGACTATCCTGGCCCTAACCACTCCAGGTTAATGCTTAAATTCAATTAGCTTTGCAGGGCATGTTGTACAAATGAAAGCATTGGGATTCATTTTTACGCTTAGGTGACACATTTAGCCACAGATTGAACATAAAGCATAGTTTTTTCATAATGTGTTACTTTAAACGCGCAGCTTTAAATGTGAAAACTATTCCAATGCAATATCTGAAAAAGTACATGTTTTACATCTCCAGCAATAGCAATAAGGGTTTGTTTGCAGTCAGTCAAAACATCCTGGTAGTTAGCGTTAGT
The DNA here is from genome assembly GCF_902827115.2 of Pseudochaenichthys georgianus. Classification (NCBI taxonomy): domain Eukaryota; kingdom Metazoa; phylum Chordata; class Actinopteri; order Perciformes; family Channichthyidae; genus Pseudochaenichthys; species Pseudochaenichthys georgianus. Next base: position 17,680,252 of record NC_047518.2, read on the forward strand.
ATACTGTAAATAGCCAACAATAGCTGAACAACAGAATAGATACCAGCAGTCACTCACTCAGCTACGGTGTACATACCTTGAGGATATCTCTGTAGCCGTGGACGCTGCAGATGTTGTCAGGATCATCCTCGGGCTCATCCTCTTCCTCTGTTGCCTCGTAGCCCTCGTCGGGGCAGGCGTCCCTCTCGGCCTCGGCCATGTTGGTCATGAGGTCGATGAGCTGCTCCAGAGGAGGGCTGAGCTCCCTCTCCTCGTTCTCCTTCAGCCCGTAATCCAGAGCCTTGTAGATCATGATGCCCAGAGACTCGATCACCTGAAGGAGCACGGGAGGGAAAAAAAGCACTCAGTGTCCATACATTGTCAATTTTCAATACTTACACTCATTCAACTGTCTTGCTTTCATCTGTTAAGTATTAAATATATGAACATAATGTTACTTCCAACAATTGTTTTTGCCTACAATGCAAATCACACAGTGTAACAAAGTTCCAATTAAATAACTCACGTCTGATGATAAAAATGAATGTTTGTATATTAAGCATACAATCATTTTTGAAAAATGCATAAACCTTTTTTTCCTGCTAATTGTTCTGTTCTTCATCTGTCACATGAACAAACAAACATGGATTTCTGTCTTTGTTCTACAATATGATCCTCTATTTTGTGCCAAGCCTGAGCTTCAACAGCTGTATAAAGTGACCTGATGACTCGACCTTTGAGGAGAGAGCTCCCTCCCTCATTCATAAGCACACGCAAACACACACTGGCCTGGAGAGGCTGCCGCTGGGGGCCGATTACTGATAGTAGATCTTGTGATTAACTGACGCATTGAAAAAACGAGAACACCATCATCACATCATGTGGATAGTCAGTCTTTTAAAGGAGGAAGGAATTCATATGTAATTCTGAGAGGTCAGCCGTAGTTTGAGACTCATTCTAGACTTTCAGGACTTAAATGATACTCCAGACAGTTTTAGCATTAAATAAGTACAATGTAGGCTTGGAAGGTGGCTATATTTAAGAAGAAAACAGCGCATCATCATATCATTCCTGACTTGTTATGCTTAACAAAAGTGCAGTAGGCTAACACATGTTAACAAAACAGCTCAAGTTGTTGACTCATCATAGAAAACTGTTTCTTATTGTCATAAAGAGCAGGCTCAGAAGACTCACTATTATTCTGCAAACATGCTTCCAGAAATGTCTGTCTCTTTACCTGCTAAATGGTGCTCTGTGTGTTAGCTGCTAACTTTGCTAGCCGCTTAGCTAGCTTACTGGCTCCAAACATAGGCCTACTGCCTGCTTAATTTTCAATGAGTAGGCCTACCTACTGCAAAATGTCTACACTGAAGTTAACTCTAGAAATAGTTTTTGGCTCAATCACATGACTGTATCGATCCTAATGTTACAGTTCCAGGCTTCGGCTAAATTAGATTGCTAATCATATGTGAATTAACATTACTTCTCTCACTCAATTTTGCTGTTAATTATTAAATTAAATTGAAAGTAAATACTTTGGTAACACTTTCTAGGTAAATAAAGCATTATAACCATACTTTTGGCACAGTAAAGTAAAAATTATAAGCAATTGTTAATATTCATCATGCTTTATAACAATAATCATCGGTAAAGCTTGTTATAATGACGTACAGAATTATAATAATGTACAATTGTCCCACAGTGAATTATGATTGTAGTTGTAATACATAAAATTATGTTTATTATGCATTGTAATCTCTGTTGTTATGCATTAAAAGGTAATAATAAGTTTAAGTGAATGGTTATTGGGTGCTTTAAGTGAAGTAAGGAAATTCCACAAAGGCAGATATAATACATTACGAGCTGGTTATAAGTCACTATTAGAAGTTAAGTTTGCTTCAATCTTAAATGTTAGTTAGTGACCAGCATTTATGATAATGTTACTTCACTATTGATACCTTTAATTATACAGTTATATGAGCACTTTTTTAATTCATACTTAATCAAGTATATCATTTAAAAGATTTATAAGAAACCAAATAAGGTACACATAAGATTATATCTATTGCAGTTGTTGGTGGGTGTAGTTTAGATGCCATGTTCAGTTATAGCACTCAATCCGCCCTGGAATTGGAGAGTCACAATGGATAAAGGCAGCAATGTCAAATGTAAAAAAAACAGAATCATGTGTGTGTGTGTGTGTGTGTGTGTGTGTGTGTGTGTGTGTGTGTGTGTGTGTGTGTGTGTGTGTGTGTGTGTGTGTGTGTGTGTGTGTGTGTGTGTGTGTGTGTGTGTGTGTGTGTGTGTGTGTGTGTGTGTGTGTGTGTGTGTGTGTGTGTGTGTGTGTGTGTGTGTGTGTGTGTGTGTGTTGCTCTGTCTCAGCTATTATTGGCAGCTTAGCCATGTGGAGAAGGAGGTGCTATGTGTACCCTTAAGTGTTCTGTGCTGCTTAGCCCCGATATATTTGATTCCCTGTCTATGTAATATAATTTCTGGAACCAAATAAAGTATTCAAATATGTGTGTGTGTGTGTGTGTGTGTGTGTGTGTGTGTGTGTGTGTGTGTGTGTGTGTGTGTGTGTGTGTGTGTGTGTGTGTGTGTGTGTGTGTGTGTGTGTGTGTGTGTGTGTGTGTGTGTGTGTGTGTGTGTGTGTGTGTGTGTGTGTGTGTGTGTGTGTGTGTGTAGACATGAAGATCAAAAGCAGATCAATGGACATTCATAGAGGAAGGAGGAGTGATATGAGAGTCTGTCCTCCTCTCCCCCATCAGTGCGTAAGAGATGGATTTCCTCAGGGGGGTTCGGCTGAATGCCACCTCTTTGTCTAAGCTCTGATATATGACACCATGCAATACACACACACACACACACACACACACACACACACACACACACACACACACACACACACACACACACACACACACACACACACACACACACACACACACAGACACACCACGCACAAAAATGGCAGCAGATGCAAACATATTCCTCCAGGGAGCTGCTGTACCCTCAGGCTGAGAGATCCTCCTCAGTGGAGCATGTTGTATGTACAATGAGACAGATATGAAATATTCTGCCCTGCCAAGCAGCTAATGGTTTTATATTTTAAAGTATGTGGATTTTCAGGCTCCCGTTTCTTATCTGCAGCTTATCTACAAACCATGTCTTCAAGAATTCAGTCAAAGACTGTCACAGTATCTGATCTGCAAAAGGAGAATCACTCAAACGGATGGAATAAATAAAAGGCTGCGCAGATGGGTTTGACCATTTTTTCACCCTTTCATTTGGAAACATTAAAAAAATGGTTCTTTTGTATATAGCAGATGTCAATCTAACAACTGAAATCAATCAAATAGAATTAAAAATATCTACCTTAATGGGATCTAAGGCATCAAATGGCTACTTTTTCAAATTATTATTTCTGTTTCATGCTCTTTTCCCTTGGTTTAACTCGTATTCAAGACCTTTTATCACTCAGTTAAGGACAACAAAATGTGCCTTGGGTACACAAACATACATTTAATATTAGTAAATATAACATATAAAGTTTGGGCCTAATATTAATAGCAACTGTCCTACAGTTTGGTTCTTTGTTTGCCAGGACCTTAAAAATGACAGGAAACGGAATGTCGATTCTCCAATATTTTACAACCATGACCTTCTTGTATAGGTGGTCCTCCAATTACATTTTTGATGAGAGGAGTAAAAAGGGTGTCGTCACTTAAAGAAATATCTGCAGCCATTGAAAAACATTGAATGTAATTTTCATATGCCTTAATATTCTTTCTTTTTAGGACCTTTAATAAAATCGTTAGACTTGACTCCTGACTAAGGAGTCAAGTCTGCTCCTCTAACGGTTTAGGAGTCCTAACACATTTATTTCTAGAAAAAGAATACCCTCAATTCAATAATCCAAGGTTACAAGTTACATGTTATCTTGCCATTAGTTTGGTCAGATAGCATGTGCTGCATGAATAACGTGTGTGCATGTGTTGATATGATTAATAAGTAGAACAAACCTATGAAGAAGTAATGTTGGCCTTCTGGGGAGAACGCATTGGTTTGACTGTTGCAGACCAAATTAGATATGCTATTGACCGATGTTCCATTCCTTTGAGATACAAAACAATAAAAATTATCACTACAAAATATGTGAGCCTGATTGATTCATTTCTTACACATTCCTCACAAATAATGAACCTAAAATTATGACTGATTGTAGTTCATAATATTCCTTGTGACAGGCTAAAGCAAACATGTCTCCATCCTACTTAGAAATCTCCCTGACTGGTTTCCAGGCGACCAAGCAGAATGATGGGATGGAAGGGAGGATGGGGTGTATAGGAGGCGGAGGAGGAAAAGAGGATAAGAAAGTGGGGCGAGGATGTCAACTGAAGCAGATTTGCGAGTGCAGCAAAGTGCAGCAGTGGCCATCATCACAGGCAAGAAATCAAACAGCTTGGCTTACGTTTCAGCATTCATGTCACGGAGACATGCCGAGCTTGCCAGAATAACGCACACGAAAATGTTTTTACAAAGCCACTTTATCACTGCAAACACCTCAAAACCTTACCTGAACTTAGTCCTAATAATAAGTAATGGCTTCCTGATACAATTGATCGGATTAAGAGTAAAATCTTGTTCTAACAAAGCACAATTTTGCTCTCAAATACACAAATGTAATTCATTCTTCACAATCATGAAACACTGGGAGGATAATGGTTTCACATAAATGTAGTTCTTCCTTTGTTATCTCCTTACTGGCTTCAAATTATTCCTCAGTTACATGTATATCACATTAAAGGCCCCTACCTCTACTGCCAATATCCATCTACCATTCACTAATATGTATACTATTTTCTATATTATATAAGGGGACATGTGCATGTTATGTCCAAGTGTCGGTTTTAGATCCATTCAAGGTTGAATTTCTCTTCAGCTTGCAAAATGAGCTGTAGTAAATGAGCTCAGGTATAAATGGGCTACAGAACAGCGACACAATATGATATGACAGCAGAGCGTTATGTTGACAAGAGGACATCCATCCATCTTCTCCCGCTTATCCGTGGTCGGGTCGCGGGGGTAGCAGTTCCAGCAGAGAGCCCCAAACATTCCTCTCCCTGGCCACATCAACCAGCTCTGACTGGGGGATCCCAAGGTGCTCCCAGGCCAGCGAAGAGATATAATCCCTCCACCTGGTCCTAGGTCTACCCCTTGGTCTCTTCCCAGCTGGACGTGCCTGGAACACCTCCCTAGGGAGGCGCCCAGGTGGCATCCTAACTAGGTGCCCGAACCACCTCAACTGGCTCCTTTCAACGCGAATGAGGAGCGGTTCAACTCTAAGTCTCTCCTGGATGACTGAACTTCTCACCTTATCCCTAAGGGAGACACCAGCCACCCTGCGGAGAAAACCCATCTCGACCGCTTGTATCCGCGATCTCGTTCTTTCGGTCATGACCCATCCTTCATGACCATAGGTGAGGGTAGGAACGAAAATGGCCCGGTAGACAGAGAGCTTTGCCTTCTGGCTCAGCTCCCTTTTCGTCACAACGGTGCGATAAAGCGACTGCAGTACCGCTCCCGCTGCTCCGATTCTCCGGCCCATCTCACGCTCCATTGTTCCCTCACTCGAGAACAAGACCCCGAGATACTTCAACTCCTTCACTTGGGGTAAGGACTCATTCCCTACTTGGAGTGGACAGTCCATCGGTTTCCTGCTGAGAACCATGGCCTCAGATTTGGAGCTGCTGATCCTCATCCCAGCCGCTTCACACTCGGTGGTGAACCGATCCAGTGAGTGCTGAAGGTCGCAGACCGATGAAGCCATTAGAACCACATCATCTGCAAAAAGCAGTGGTGCAATCCTTAGTCCACCGAACTGCAGACCCCCCCCCCCACGACTACGCCTCGAAATCCGATCCATGTATATTACAAACAGGATTGGTGACAAAGCGCAGCCCTGGCGGAGGCCAACCCTCACCGGAAATGGGTCCGACTTACTGCCGAGGACCCGGACACAGCTCTCGCTTTGGGAGTACAGAGATTGGATGGCCCTGAGTAGAGACCCCCTCACGCCATACTCCCGCAGCACCTCCCACAGTAACTCCCTGGGAACTCGGTCATACGCCTTCTCCAAGTCTACAAAACACATGTAGACCAGATAAGCGTACTCCCAGGCCCCCTCCAGGATCCTTGCGAGAGTAAAAAGCTGATCCATCGTTCCACGACCAGGACGGAATCCGCATTGTTCCTCCTCAATCTGAGGTTCGACAATCGGCCTGACCCTCCTTTCGAGTACCTTAGAGTAAACTTTCCCGGGGAGGCTGAGTAGTGTGATGCATGTAATAGGCACACACCCTCTGATCCCCCTTTTTGAAAAGGGGAACCACCACCCCGGTCGCCACTCCTTCGGTACTGTTTCCAACTTTCACGCAACGTTGATGAGACGTGTCAACCATGACAGTCCCTCAACACCCAGAGCCTTCAGCATCTCCGGGCGGATCTCATCCACCCCCGGGGCTTTGCCACTGTGGAGTTGTTTAACGACCTCAGTGACCTCCCCCCGGGAGATTGGTGTTGATCCCCCGTCAGACTCCAGCTCTGCCTCTAACATAGAGGGCGGAGTTGTCGGGTTCAGGAGTTCCTCAAAGTGTTCCTTCCAACGCCCTAACACTCCATCAGTTGAGGTCAACAACGTCCCATCCTTACTGTACACAGCTTGGATGGTTCCCTGCTTCCCCCTCCTGAGGTGTCGGACAGTTTTCCAGAACAACTTTGGTGCCGCCTGAAAGTCCTTTTCCATGTCTTCTCCGAACTTCTCCCACACCCGCTGCTTTGCCTCGGCCATGACTGAGGCTGCTGCCCTTCGGGCCTGTCGGTACCTTGCAACTGCCTCGGGAGTCCCCCGGGATAACAAATCCCTGAAGGCCTCCTTCTTCAGTCGGACGGCTTCCGACGGACGGCTTCCGATGGAAGGCTTCCTCCCAATCACGCCCCTCCAAGTGTCTCCATCATTGCCCACATGTGCGTTGAAGTCTCCCAGCAAGATTAAAGAGTCCCCTTCAGGAGCCCCATACAGGACTCTTTCCAGGGTGTCCAAGAAGGCCGTATACTCTGAACTGCTGTTGGGTGCATAAGCACATACAACAGTCAGAGTTTTCCCCCCATAACCCGCAGGCGTAGGGAGGCGACCCTCTCGTCCACTGGGGTAAACTCCAACAATGAAGCACCCAACCCGGGGACTTGTGAGTATCCCCACACCCGCCCGGCGCCTCACACCTTGAGCAACTCCGGAGAAGAATAGAGTCCAACCCCTATCCAGAAGTAAGGTTCCAGAGCCGACGCTGTGCGTAGAGGTGAGCCCAACCAGATCCAACTGGTACCGCTCCACCTCCCGCACAAGCTCCGGCTCCTTCCCCCCCAGAGAGGTGACGTTCCACGTCCCCAAATCTGTCACCCGGGTCTGGTCCGTCGAGACCCTCTGCTTTCACTGCCACCCTTCTGGCAGCGCACCCGACCCCATCGCTGTTTCCCGTAGGTGGTGGGCCCGCGGGACAGAGAAGCGGAAGTGTTGCCCACGTTGCCTTTTCGGGCTGTGCCCGGCCGGGCTCCGTGGCAAGCCCGGCCACCAGACGCTCGCTGACGAGTCCTCCTTCTGGGCCTGGCTCCAGAAGGGGACCCCGGGCTTCCTCCGGGCCGGGTATCCTCACTTCTTTGTTGTTCTTTCATGAGGTCTTTTGAACCAATCTTAGTCTGGCCCCTTGCCTGAGACCAATTTGCCATGGGAGACCCTACCAGGAACACAAGGTTCCAGACAAGACAGCCCCCACGTTCATCAGGGCACACAAACCTCTCTACCACGGTAAGGTGCTGGTTCTTCAGAGAGGGAGAAGAAGACATGTAACATCTAAACCTTGTTCAGTACATCACAAATGCATAATAGCAGTATGGGTAAATATAGCCAGGGGTCTTTTGACATTCATAAACAGCGATTCTGGTCTTTTTGTCTTGTGAAGTCCAGTGTGACAATAAAACAAAGCTAAGACCTATCCGACTTAATCGGCTGTTTTATAATGATTAAATCTGCCAACCCCCAACGATTATGCAAGATGGATCCAAGACCTAACATAATGAGCAGATGGTTAAGAAGTTACACTTGTAATGTTGATTAACTAAAGTTAAAGTTAAAGCCTTTTATTGTCATTATACAAAAAGTACAACGAGATTCAGAGTGCAACTCTGTCCCAGTGTGCAAAAACTAGACATACATAACATTAAAAACACGGCAGTAGGACAGACAACATAAGCAATCATACGGGGGGAATAAATAGTTAATATTGATATAAAAATAGTTTATAATTTTTAAAGTGCATTCAAAGTGTGTATGTGTGTGGAGATGGTTATTGTTATTGCGTTAAGTGTGGTGGTTAAGCAGCCTGACGGCCCAGGGGTAGAAACTGTTTTTGAGTCTGTTTGTCCGTGATTTGAAGCTCCTGTATCTTCTCCCAGAAGGCAGGAAAGAGAACAGTCTGTGACCTGGGTGAGAGCTGTCCTTTATAATTTGATTTGCTCTGTTGAGGCAGCGGGAGGTGGAGATGTGTTCCAGAGAGGGCAGGGGGCAGTTGACGGTTTTCTCTGCCATCCTGATCACTCTCTGCAGGGCTTTCTTGTCCGCAGCTGAACATCCAGCATACCACACAGAGATGGAGTATGACAGCACGCTCTCGATGGTCGCCCGGTAGAAGGACACCAGCAGCTTCTTGTTGGGTCTGTTTCTCCGAAGCACCCTCAGGAAGTGAAGTTGCTGCTGGGCCTTCTTTACTGCTGCAGTGGTGTGTGCTGTCCAGCTGAGGCTCTCTGAAATGTGTACCCCCAGGAACTTAAAGGTGGAGACCCTCTGCACTCTCTCTCCATTGAGGTGAAGGGGGGTAGGTTCTAGACGGTGCTTTCTGAAGTCTATGATGATTTCTTTTGTTTTGCTTGTGTTCGGATACTGTATATTGTTTGCTGAACACCACACAGACAGCTTCAGGATCTCGTCTCTGTATGCCGACTCGTCGTCTCCCTTATATATTTGGCCGACCACAGTGGTGTCATCTGCAAATTTGATAATGGAGTTGGAGGGGTGAATGGGAGAGCAGTCGTGTGTGTAGAGTGTGTAGAGTAGAGGGCTCAGCACGCAGCCCTGCGGGGAGCCAGTGCTGAGGGTGCGGGTGGAGGAGCAATAAGGGCCTATGTTCACTGTCTGAGGACGGTCTGTAAGGAAATTATTAAACCAGGCGCATATGATGGGGGGGAAACCTAGGCATGACAGTTTTTCCACTAGTATGTCAGTTGTGATGATGTTAAAAGCTGAGCTGAAATCGACAAACAGCATCCTGATATAGTTGCTTGGGACTTCTAGGTGGCTCACAGCTGTGTGAAGGACCGTGGCGATGGCATCATCCGTGGATCTGTTGGCTCTATAGGCGAACTGATGAGGGTCGAGGGAGGGTGGGAGGCTGGCTTTGATGTAGTCGGCTATTAGTCTTTCGAAACATTTCATCACCGCCGATGTTAGGGCTATGGGCCTGTAGTCGTTGAGCTCTCTGACTGGTGTCTTTTTGGGGACAGGAATGATGGTAGGTGTCTTCAGACAGGATGGAATGCAAGCTTGTGACAGGGACAGGTTGAATATCCTGGTCAGAGCCCGTGAAAGCTGGTCAGCACAAGTTTTGAGTACTTTGCCAAGTACTCCATCGGGTCCTGTGACTTTTCCAGGATTCACAGACCTCAGCACCACCTGATGTTCTTTGAGAGTGAGAGGTGGTATGGAGCTGGTAGTTTGCAGGGACAGGGGCAGAGTAGAAAAGGGGGTCTGCTAGCCTCAAAGCGGGCAAAAAAGTGGTTTAGTTCCTCTGCAAGGTGGGCGTCAGCTCTAGTAGTGCCAGATGTTTTGCCCTTGTAGTTGGTTAGCTGTTGAAGGCCCTGCCAAACACACCGTGTGTTGTTATGAGCGAGATTCTCCTCCACTTTTCCCTTGTAGTCCTCCTTTGCAGCCTTGATGCCTCTCCTCAGATTCGCCCTTGCCAAGCTGTACTGGGCTGCGTCCCCTGACGTGAAGGCTGTGTCACGGGAACTCAGGAGAGACCGCACCGCTCTTGTCATCCATGGTTTTTTGTTTGGGTAGACCCGAATGCGTTTTTCCACAGTTACAGTGTCTGTGCAGAACTTGGTGTAAGATAAGACGGCCTCTGTGTGTTCCTCCAAGTCTGTCTGTTCAAATATGTCCCACGCTGTGTGTTCGAAGCTGTCTTGTAGTTGTGAGAGTGCCCCCTCAGGCCAGGTTCTGATATATTTAACCACCGGCTTGGTGTTACTTCTGAGGGGGGTGTAAGTAAACTGGGATGAGAAGCAGTGAGAGGTGGTCAGATAGTCCTAAATGGGGGAGTGGGACCGCTCTGTAAGCATGCTTCAGGTTAGAATACACCCGGTCCAGTGTGTTCTTTCCTCTGGTGGTACATCGTACATATTGTACAAATTTGGGAAGCACATTTTTTTAGACATGCATGATTAAAGTCTCCAGCTACAATAGCCTATTTACTCCGTCGGGATGGGACCTCTGTTGTTTATTTATTAAGCTCTGGAGGTGGTCAAGTGCAATGCTAGCGTTAGCATCAGGTGGGATATAAACAGTATTGATTATCACCCCTGTCAGCTCTCTAGGCAGGTAAAAGGGTCTGCACATAATAGACATGACTTCCAGGTCGGGAGAGCAATGTGTATGTGTGACCCTGTGATGATTTTCATTTCATTTCATTTCAAACCTTTATTTAACCAGATTGGTCCCATTGAGATCATAGATCTCTTTTTCAAGGGAGACCTGATCATCACACAGCCAGTCGCGGACGTTCGTGTTAGCATCTACTAGTACCTCCAGTTTGTCGATTTTGTGGACGATGGACCTGGCATTTGCGAGGAAGAGGCTTGGTAGTGGTGGTCGGTGCGGCCGCTTCCTTAGCCTAGCAAGCAGGCCTGCACGGCATCCTCGCTGCTCTCCCTCCGGCGCCTGCGTTGCTTCACAGGCCCGAACTAGCATGCTAAGTGGTTAGCCCCAGCCCATCTTGTCTTGCAACACCACTTGGCATCTCTGAAACAGACCTTAATTTAGCTACTGTAAAAATCAGCTAGCATTATGATCCCCTGATAAGTCCGGGCGGTATAAGAAACTGTCCGTTTATTCTATTACATATTGGGTCCTAGCGTTACCGCTTTGTTTCATGTTTATCTCAATGTGTCTTTAATCCAACTATCAAACTATCAGAGCATACAGCTCCTGGATAGCTGCACAACACTCTATGGCTCCCATCAAAAGAACCCCTAAATATATCATATTAGTGTATTATAAGTGATATTAAACAGGAAGTTATGGAAAATCTTGAAACAGGAACCCATAAGTTATTCTGCTAAAAGACTTGGAAGTTATATCCATTCTAAAATTGTTCATTCATTTGTTGTTAACTCAGTGAGGGAAAAACAAGCTCATAAGAGCACTGTCTGAGGGAAGGTCAGGACGTTATCGTCTGCTTTGCATTTTGAGTGGAGTCAGACAAAGACCGCAGCTGTTAGACTGTGAAACTCATTAGTTTTAGTCATGTAGCTTTGTATGATTCTCACACACCAAACACCAGAGCCAATTGTGCTAATTAAATGCTAACTTAATGCTAAGAGACTGCATGCCAAAGCCTACCATCGATCACTGTTAGCAACCAGCAGAGGATTACCAGCATGTGGGGATGTATAACATTGATTTACTCCTTAGTGAGTTCACTGAATTTATAGCATAGCAGTGAAAGTAAGCTGAGAATAATTTTATTTAAAATACAATTACAATGAAATGCATTTTCTCTATATTAATTCATGTCCTTTTACACTTTATTTGACCTGTAGGCTATTATGTATTGCACATGTATGAAAATAAGAGCCTTCAATCTGGCTCAGTGTCATCTGGTTCCATTTCATTTGAATTCTTAACAACACATCCTGGATTTCTAAATGTGTCACTAATGAGCATGAGCATAGTCTCTCCCTCTTAAATAGAAGTGATGCATGACCAGTATTAACTCCAGCTCCATAAATCAAGACATACTCTGACTAAAAATCAAAACAATAATGCCAAATGGAAACATTTGCAAACGGACAAGGCACAGCTGTGGCTGATGGGAAGGTATTTTATCATAAAGCACAGTATTGAAAAATACTAAAATGTAAAGTTAAATGTTGTCTTGATAATGGTGATGTACGGTGGCTGAGAGGTGCAAACATTATACAACGGCCCTAAATATTTCCATTTGGAGAAATGTGTTGCAGTTTTAAAATCAATGCAAATAAAAAAATCACAAATGTGCCAAAACACATGTAATATACAAAAGATATATAACAAAAATAACATATAATCCTCGAGCGTGAACCAGCGCTCCGGTCCCAGCTGTGTGCATCTCTGTTTAGTGTCCCCGTTTACTTTGTGTTTTGAGCTTCTTGCATCGTTTAATTGATGATGTTGATGTCATGTGTTTGGCAAACGTTTTTCTTTCTATGTGCACCATTTTTGAAAGTGCATCATGTTTCTCCTAATAGATGTGTTTTGGGCCGTTGTAGCCCGTTGGCGGGCACCATACTTTTGGACTAAATATCCTGATGGCATACATTTCTACATTTCAGGGCAATCCATCTTATAGATTCTGATATATTTGAATCCGAAGGGGAAACATTTTAACTTCAGAGCAACGCTACATGAAAGACAGAGGATGACCAAAGTTACCAGGATTCATGAATATCTGTACCCGACATTATACAAATACTAGTATTCAATATAGTAATGTCGATGTTGAGCTATGTGACATTTTGTGTTTAGAGGGCATGCAGAGCACCATTGAATTGGGAAAAGCGCAAAGAAGGCTAAAGTATTATTCTCCAATACGGATAAAGAAGCATATGCTGTGTTATATCAAATTCATACTGTATCTGTTATGACCATTCTTCTAATTAGACACTTTTATCATTGAATCAGATGAAGAACAGGAGGAAACACACAAAATGATGGAAAAATACTCGTTGCTGTGTCAATGGGATTATAGTAAAAATAAATCTGTCGACTTTATAATTGATGATATTAGAGTCAAGTGTGAGTTATTTGTACTCCTGCACAAACAAACGTCAAGCAGATTCCTGTCTCAGACTCTTACGCCTGACCTCTCACTGTCATGAATGAGCGCGGTGCTTGGGTTCGTCTGGAAGTGGAAACAACCTCTCATACAGAACAAAGGAAATACTGAGCCAAAGCACATATATCTTTACTTTACATCTCCTCCCTTTAATATGCTATTTCTCTTTTTATCATGAACACACAAAGCATAAAGCAAATGCAATTCCAACCATACACTTTGATATGTCCTGACATCACTTTCTGTTTATGTTAAACACTAAATCTGACGCTAACCTCTAATCCCTTCCTCGACTTCAAAGCTCAGATATTAGGGGAGCATGGAGCACGCCCAGTTAAACATTGACAGAGGGGGTGTGATGAAGCATAATCCACAGTAGGTTATCCTGCATCACGGGATCAGGAGGGTCTAACTGGCATGGCTACAGGGGTCAACAACTAATTCCTTGCTAAATGGAGCATATAAAGAGTGGGAAATGTTTGGTTAAAAAAACCATTAGACTACCAAAGGTGCTGGACTGATTAAAAAAATTAAATATGGTTCTATTAAGGTCTCTTTTTATCTATTTGATTTTTGGAGACTCCTTTGGCTGCACATAATGCCATCAGAATCAGACATCCTTTCTTGGTCCCGTGGATGGAACATTTACACCGTTACAGAAAAGGCAACAGTGCGGATAAAAGGCAAAAAATAATAATAATAATAATAATAATAATAATAAGCTAACGTATTAATATGGAGAAAAGCAGTAAAACAGTGTTGCCTTTCCTGTAGTGTGTTATATAGCTTTTGGTGCATGTAAATGGTCGGCACATGCTAAAATCCCTGTGTTCCCTCCAGAGGGAGCTTCTCTCCCACACTCCTCCCCCCACGCCTGAAACTCCTCCACTGGACTCCTTTGTTTACAACTGCAACATAATGACATCACTATGTAACACTTGAGTATCCATTGGTCAACCCTCCAACACATTGTACATGAAAGACTAAGGGGCTGGACATCTCTAAGCTGTCGACCAATCACAACAGAGCCAGCCAGCTAACCAATCAGATCAGACTGAGGTCTGGTTTCAGGCAGAGGGTGAATAGAGGTGCTGCAGCACAGGCAGTGTGAGACAAATAAAGAGCTGTTTGAACATTAAAGCGTGGAGACATGTCACAGGAGAGGAACAAAATACTGATATGAACCTGACAATGAGCAGAATATGTCCTCTTCAATCTAACATAAAAATGAAGGCAAATAAGTACACATGTATGTATTGGTAAATAATAAGAAGCAGCATTTTAAAAGTGAAATGGTATATAACGATAGTATTGCACATAACTGAGATTAGTGTCGACTTGGTTATCATGATAACTGTAAATAGAGCCTTGCCAGGAGCTTGGATTTGATCTGAGGAAAACAGCATCATCTGACATCCCCAGCCGCATCATTTGCTGGAGTTCACGCTGTTTGGAAGCCACGTGCACATAACGTGTGTCAGCTATGACTACACATGTGTTCCAGTTCCTCCAGCTTTGGGCTAATTCCACTCTGTATGCTACAGTACAGCAGAATGCCTCTGCTGCAGGATTTAACGCTGCAGAGCATCAAGCAGCTCCAACTCTCCAGTAGTGTTGTCAGCCAGTCTGTAACACACTGCATTGTGAGAACTCATTTCCAGTGCAAAGCTGCTTAGTGGAGATTTGTCTATACAGTTTCACATTCTCTTGCTCTACAGGGAGCCGTGTGTGTGCTTGAGCTATTCCCTGCCCATCTGTTATCACAGCCTTATTACACAGTGCATCTCCAGAGCCCCCTGAAAATGAGTGCACACTGTCTCTAATGAACTGTAAGAGACCCTCAGTCAATGTGCAACAACTCAGATACAAAATGCTTTCAGACGGAAACCATGTCTACGCAGATTTTATAGGGGCCCTATTCTGCTAATTGTAAGTGTACATATTTGTATTTACTGTGACATGTCTTCATGCTTCAATGTTCAAAAAGCTCTCATACTGCCTGTGCTGCAGCACCACTTTTCACCCTCTGTCTGAAACCAGAGCACAGTCTGCTCTGATTGGTTAGCTGGCCGGCTCTGTTGTGATTGGTCAACCACTCAGAGATGTCCCCAATTAGCCTATCATGAACAATGTGTTTGAGCGCTAGCAATAGAAGCACAATTGTTACATAGGGATGACAATATGTTAGGAAAGAAAAAACAAAGGAGCCCAATGGAGGACAGTGTGGGAGAGAAACTCCCTCAGGAGCTGGGAATTTGGGGATTCTAGCCTTTGCAGACCATTTACATGCACAAAAACCTGTATAAACTACATTGAAGAGAATAACCCCAAAGAGCATAATAGGCCCCCTTTAAATTAACCCATCTGCAACATCCAGCAAAATACTCAGAAAATTCTAAATTAGAGAAGCTAATCCCTGCACACTGTAAAACATATAAACTATTAGCACAACAATTACCAGCACTTGATTGATGATAGCACAGCTAGAAAGAGTGTGACCGTTTTACACAGCCCTTTAATTAGGTCTGAACTGATCCCAGAGCTGCCATCAAACAGGAGGCCCTGCCAGCTGGGGGCTGAGGGGCGGGGGGAGGAAATGAGGGGGTGAAGACAAACAGGGAGAGGAGGGCTGGGACACATGCCAGGGAATGGGGAATGGGCTTCTGTACTGACAGATTTCTCCTTTGTCTTGCCATAGTGATTTTAAAATGGAACTAGCAGCCATTGTAAACTACTATGTCTTACTGTACACACACTACACAGCATTTTACTGAACCTGTTTGGATGCTTTAATGCTCAAATACGCATTGTTTATCCATACTTCACCTGTTTCATTCAACCCCCCTTCTTAAAATCCTTTCACACAAAACCCTTGCTCAGCAAAGATGGGGAAAGCTAGCACATTCAGAGAATGGTGGGGAAGGAAAGTAAGGAAAAGCATATCGAACAAAACATTGAAGGAAAAAGATCAAATGTATGCAGCCTTTCTTTGATTAACAAAGTTAGCAGACAGTGAGCACAGGACTTTTTGATTGGTGGTCCTTTATGGACATAATGAGTGTCGATAAGAGTCGGTTTCATTTCTGTCTCTATATGGTTCACCATGACAGTATATCAGAATGTATTATATGTTGGCTTGGCGCTATTAGCATCAGTAAAATATAATGGAGGATTAAATTGTGAAGAATATAAGGAATATAGCGATGTGTAGCGCCATGTTGAATAAAGCTTCTTATTGAGACCTGCGTATGTGTCAGAATGTGTAGCCACACCCTGCCAATCAAAGGGACTTAACATCTACTTGGTACTCAGCTTTTTAATTAAAGGTTCAAAAATACACCTTATAGGCATTTTAGAAGCTAACAGGAGTTAATAGGTGTATTTTCTTCCAGTCTATATGCTATCTAAGCTAATTTCCTCATGTCTTTAGCTTAGTGTACACTTTTGGTATTGGTCTTTTCGTCTTTTAATCTAACTCTCGGCAAGAAAGTTACAAGCTCAAATCCCCAAATATGCAACTATTGATGTAAAGTATTATCCTTTCATCATTGGTTTGTGAGCTTGCTAGAGAAGTGATTTAGTAATGTTGATGGTGGTGCAGGACATTATCGCTCCATCAACAACTTGGATTGTCTGGTGTTTGTTTTGCTGCTAAAGTTGTTATCCATGCAATGTTTAGTCTGAAGCTCCCTGCTAAACCAATTGCCTATTTAAAAAAGCATTTACACTTCTTCCATTATTAAAGGTATTAGTTTAGCAGCAGTGTACCCACAGCTGCTGCATTTCAGGCATGAGGATTAACACATCACACACCCACACATGGCTTATGACAGTTTCAACCACAAGTCAGGGGTACTTGAGTGAGTGACATGCAGGCTCTGCATGCACAGCAAACCACCAATCACAATCAAATCTCCAAAGCAAATGGGCCCGGTGATTAAAGGTAAAAACACTGAATAAAGTAGTTTCAGGTGTTTCTCCAGGGCAGTTCGGCGGTGCTAACCGAGCTAGCTCAGTTTGTTGCAGATCCAGACGTCCGTGACTAAAATCCTTCATCCGGTTAAATATAGTTAAAAAAAAATACCAATTGTATAGCATTAACGTTCAAGAAAGGATGGTTCGCGGGGAAAAAAACGGTATTTTCTTCAATTCCTGTATGTTTTCATATCGCAATATATATCGCAGGGGGGGGGGGGGGGGGAATCGCAATGTCAGTTTTTTTCAATATCGTGCAGCCCTACCCCGGACTGTACGTAGTGTTACTTTGATCCGGTTACTTATGTTGTGGCAGATATGTAAGTAAGCTTTCTTAACGCTAATGTTATAATAGTCAGATTGCTCTGAAGATGGGAGGTGATATTCTATTAATTTTCACGTTCACACAGTCGGTGATTTTTGCCGGCCGTCTTTCCTGCAACGGCAGTTTTTCTGTATTTCCTTTCTCCTGTAATACGACTTGATAGCTTTAAACTCCGCACACTGAGCTCTGATTGGTCAGCAGGCGCAGAGTTGATCTCTTATCTCTTGCTCCGGAGCAGGTTAGCCGTTCAGCATAAGTTACCATGGAGATCTAGCCCGCTAAGAAGTGAACCAGTGTCGTAGGACCGGAAACCCAGAGTTTTCCCTGAAGTTAGCTCGCTAAGCGAAAATCCGGCTTGGTAGTACAGGCCTGTGGTACTCTGGAGGTGTTCGAGGTAATCAACAACAGCATTCCAAACTAGGTTTCGAAACTCGTTACACCCAAACTCATTTGTGGCCAAAACCAATTATCTACATATTTATTTCTCTTGTTTATGATGTAAACATTGACAAAGCACAGTAAGAAAAAAATAAAACCATGGTAATTCAAGACTTAATGGGCCCATTGCATTTATGGTAAATATGTCAGAAAAAAGATGGATCAAACCTCTGTAAGCATTTGGTGCTAAAACTCAATAAATACAGCAGTAGTACAGTGGAGTGACCATAGGGAGTGACTCACCTCTGTTGTTGTGCAAGGGTTGAATTTACCTGCAGGGAAACAAGAAAGCATTGTTAGGATAAGCAGCACATGTAAGTCTTAGCATAAAGCAGCTCACACACACACACACACACACACACACACACACACACACACACACACACACACACACACACACACACACACACACACACACACACACACACACACACACACACAATAACACTGTTCCATTACAGTCTATTTGGTATTGATGTCGTATTCTTACAGTAAAATATGTCAGTGTTTTAATGAGAATCATCATCATGAACCTATGATAATGTTGGAACGTGAACAAACTATAAAGTAATAAACTATAAGCTAACAATCCGTTACTCCACTTAATAATACAGTCTGACCATCGTAAACTTTCCATAAGCCCCAAGTCTATTCATTCCTACTCAAACAGTGAATCTTGAGGAACTGTTTTCAGTAAAGGAGTCAGTTATTCAACAGCTGGACACTCAAAAACAGAAAGAAACTGAGCATTCGTTAGGGACTATTTTCAGCTGAGGATTACAACACATTTGGTGTGACACTGAGTATTTTCAGTACGCATGATGGTGAATGTGAGATTCACTCAATATTGATCTCATGGCGATAAAAGAGCATGTCGACATGCTCTGTTCTGTTAACGGTTTTGGACAACAAATTACTGTTAATACGATCAATTCATAGTTGGTTTTGGTTAAATAAATGTAAATGACTGTAAGAATAGAATAGAAGATAACTGCATTACTTCATAAATGCTTATATTACTAGTTCATGTTTAAAGGATGGTGGAATTTTAAAAAGGCAATTTTTTTTCTGTCTGACAGTTTGCTCTGTGGTTAAGAATCTTTGTAGCTTATAGCTAACTTATCAGTGATTACATATTCTCTTTCTCATTAAACAATACCAGTGAAATTCATCTGAGCTCTGGCTCCATTCCTTTAACTAGACCAGTTTTAATGAAAGCTCAGTGTCATTTATAATTACTTTTAAGCAGCATGTGATCGCTGAGGACAAACCTCCTTCCAGGAAGCCGTGTTCCATGAAAGTACTTCCTTTCAAAAAGAAGACCCACTTAAATGTTACTCCAGGCTACATCTGCACTGCATCATGAACAAACAGATGACCCTCCTAACAAATGGCTGTTTTGTATAGTATCACATTATGTCATGAACTAAACTTGCATCAGCAGGTCCACACTGCCAATACACAATGAGTGTGTACTACAAACAAATAGGGCAGATAAAGGAATGGGTGTTCTCCTTAGTTCTCGAACACTTGGGGAGGATAACATGAAGAAAATCCAGTAAGGCATGAGAAAAATATTTATAGGGGTTATTTAAAGTGTCCTGCTTTCAGGGTGTATTCAGATATAATACAAAGTGTCAGGTAGCCCAGATAAACTGCACGAGAAAGAATCCTGTCGAGGGAGGCAAGGGCTAAACCTAATCTTGTCTGGATTTCACAAGTCAATTTAGCAGATGATAACTTCAAACGTCCTAAATCCTTAAAAACGTTTGCCACAGACTCATCTTATTATTGACATGAATGACTTTGTGCATCAGGGCGATTGAGAGCCCATGCTGACTAGCACAGAGAAGTGGACATTAGATGAGCAAAAGACCCTGCAAAATGAAAACATGTGGGTGGTTGAAGTTGCAAAACCTAAAGAAAAGAAATCTAAAGAAAGGTCAAGAATATGGGAGTGTGGGAGAGAAACTCCCTCTGGAGGGAACTTTGGGATTTTAGCCTTTGCAGACCATTTACATGCACACAAACATATACAACACACTACAGGAAAGGGTAACCCCAAAAAAGCCTACCATGCCTCTTTAACGATGTACCATATGGATTGCTTTAGCTGATAAGCTAACTGATCATTCCTTGCTGCTTATGGCCTATTCTATTAACACAACCTATAATCACAGGACATAGCTTTACCTAATTCTATCATTGTAGGTTTATAAAATGTTGTTATTTATATTTTCTTTAATGTTTTGTATTTTTCCTTGTGTGAACTCAGCTATCCTATGTTTCAATCGTAATGCCTATTCCTATTTGAACACCTGAAAGGATTATCTGCTCTGATCTTATCTTAACTCATCTTATTTTATCTTATCTAATAGAGATAATATTCTGCTTTCCTAAGAAATGTCTCAAAATATTGATGCAGCTAGCGTGGTGGTTTTTTAAGTATATGATTATCCAGCAAGCAGAAATACATAGCTAAAATAAATGTATGATCAAATGAAATTGTCAGCTAAAATGAACGGATATATGTTTAAAATACATAAATACAAGTATTGGTACATGTCACAGTCCGTATAGGATAATGTGCTCCACATTATCTACTTCATGAAAAGACTAAGTGCGTATAAATATGGTGTATGATGTGAAGGAAATGTCAATTTGTAAAATATTAACATAATTACTGACGCAATATTAACAGAAACAAAACATGACATTCATGAACATTGCATATGCCAAATGCCATTTTTGACTGCAAACATTCTTAACAGATGTTGCATGATGACATTACTTGAGTAACGGAGGAGTAAATGCCTAGACCCCCCCTCTCCAATGGTTGCTTCCATGCTCCTAAAAATAGCCCATTCATTGTGAGCATATAACATACCTACAGGCAGCAGGCAGCTCTTCATCACAGCTGTGCCTCTCACTATTGCTCATAGAAGTTTATGAAACAAAGCGTCTCATATCTTTATTGAATCAAAGGCCAACATTTTGACTAGGCCGTGTTCAGAATGGTGTGTGTGTGTGCGTGTATGTGTGTGTGTGTGTGTGTGTGTGTGTGTGTGTGTGTGTGTGTGTGTGTGTGTGTGTGTGTGTGTGTGTGTGTGTGTGTGTGTGTGTGTGTGTGTGTGTGTGTGTGTGTGTGTGTGTGTGTGTGTGTGTGTGTGTGTGTGTGTGTGTGTGTGTGTGTGTGGACTAGCATTACTCTACTTGTGGGGACCTAAATCTGTTTACACAGTCACGTGTGGGGACTCGCCTCCCTTATGGGGACACAATGGAGGTCCCCATGAGGGGAATCATTAATTTTAGGGTGAAGACTTGGTTAGGTTTAGGGTTAGGGTAAGGGTTAGGGTTAGGCGTGTGTTGGTTATGGTTAAGGTTAGGATAAGTCTCCAGGAAATGCATGTAAGTCAATGTAATGTCCCCTGAGGTGATGTATACATGGTATGTGTGTGTGTGTGTGTGTGTGTGTGTGTGTGTGTGTGTGTGTGTGTGTGTGTGTGTGTGTGTGTGTGTGTGTGTGTGTGTGTGTGTGTGTGTGTGTGTGTGTGTGTGTGTGTGTGTGTGTGTGTGTGTGTGTGTGTGTGTGTGTGTGTGTGTGTGTGTGTGTGTGTGTGTGTGTGTGTGTGTGTGTGTGTGTGTGTGTGTGTGTGTGTGTGTGTGTGTGTGTTGCGATTGAAGAGCACATCCCTCTGGCCCTAAGGTATAGTCCATTAATCAGAGACAGAGATGGATAGAGATAGGCATTTAGTCCGACTGCATGTGATCACAGCATAACATGCCAGGCCTCTGTTTGAATGACATGTAACGTGTGTGTTGTATGAGCATGTTCAGAGACACACCCTGTGGCCACACACCACATGGACATGGCAGTGTCATCTGTTTTGTTTTCAGCTTAATACCTTGTTCAAAAAGATCTGTAGGATGTAAGACAAATACCACAGAAAAAATGTTAAAAAAATGTTAACGTTCAATAAAGTCACTATAAACGCTCTGCATGGACACGGTGTAAAACCCCCAAAGAGATATTTCCAGAATATTGCAGTGATTTTTCATTTGGCATGCTCGGCTGTATGTCTCCTCTCACTTTCTTGGATCCATTCAGGGTGGCACTAACTTCAGCATGGCTATAATTCTCCATTTGTATAGCACCTCATAAATTACATAGCTGTAATAACCATGGGCACATAGTTAGGAGCAGCTGTATCAAACCATAAAGATACAATGCATCACTTTCTGTTTACACATATTACAGGCATCGGTCCCCATCAGTGCCCCTGCATATTTCAGCTTATAATCACAGGCTGTAATCAGATGAAGTGGAATGAACACCCTGATCTAATACGAGGTGGCAAACAGTATATGAGAGGCTCCTTAACAGGACATGGAACCACATGATGCACACACGTGCCTTCAGTGGGAGCAGCAGGGGTCTCTTTGTTGATGTGAGCAGGTCATGTGTAAAGCTGCACATTAATATTGAGGTAGGCCTATACAAATAAAGCAGCTGATCAGGGAAAGCAGAGCCTCCACACATGGGGATGAATATAAGTGTCTGCCTTCCTATTTTATTTAGGCTAGTATTGCTCTGTGGTATTCTAAACTATTCCAATTGGGGATTATAGCCTCACATGTCCTGCCGTGGTGTAGCCTATCTAGGTATTTTACACATTGAATCACAACACCTCTATTTGAAATGCAAGTGATGGCCTGGCCTAGATACGCACGCCCAGTCTTATATAATATCTTACCTTCACAGCCCTGTTGATCCACCCTCACAGAGCCGTCTTTCTGTATCCTTACATCCCCCGCTCCGGAGATCCTCATCGAAGCCGCGGATGATGCACCGGCGGCGGCGGAGGAGCTCCTCCTGTCCCGGTGCTCCTTCGCCAGCGTCCTGCAGCACTGATAACACATAGCCCATGCTTGCTCCTCGTTGATGGGCTGACTGTAAAGCCTCAGTATCTCTTCCAGAGAGAGAGCCTCGATCGCTCCCGCTTCCTCCGGTGAATTCATCATGTTGTGATGCTGCTGCTCATCCCGGTGAGCCGCCGCAGCAGCATCCGTCAACCCTCCGTGGTCCCCGCGCCGCTGCTCGGCCATCCTCTCATCGTCTCATCGCAGGAGGCCTGGGAAGGAGAACAGGTCCAAGTGGCATCGATGCTGCCCTCCTCTACAGGAGCCAGCTGAACACTGGAAGTTGTTTCCCCGCCCCAAGCCTCGTTCAGGTTCCGGTACCAGCAGCAGTCAGGAGACGGTGTGAGGAGTGTGTGTGTGTGTGTGTGTGTGTGTGTGTGTGTGTGTGTGTGTGTGTGTGTGTGTGTGTGTGTGTGTGTGTGTGTGTGTGTGTGTGTGTGTGTGTGTGTGTGTGTGTGTGTGTGTGTGTGTGTGTGTGTGTGTGTGTGTGTGTGTGTGTGTGTGTGTGTGTGTGTGTGTGTGATTTTGTGAATTTTGTGTGTGTCACATCCACATCACTACCCAGCAAGCAATGCTCACTCCTTCATCACATGATCTCTCTCTCTCTCACACACACACACACACACACACACACACACACACACACACACACACACACACACACACACACACACACACACACACACACACACACTAAATGTCCCTTCCTCTGTTCCCTGGCTTTTTACAGTTGGATTGGTTTTTAAAGATGGTGCATGCATTGAACTCTTTTTCTTTCTTTTTTAAATTCAGTGTTGTGTGTTGAGGCATGTTTAATTAAGGTCAAAGTTGGGTCGTCAACCAGACAAGAAGAAATTCCCAGAAACCCAGGGTTAAATAACCCTAACCCGCCAAAATCCTTCAATTCAATTTGCACCACTAACTGAGGTGGTGCACTCGTTTATGTTCACATGGAACATTCCTCATTAATGGCATGTGTTTAATTATTATCACAAATTATGATAAACTGATTGAGACAAGGAAAACTCTCTCATAACTTATGTCGATATATCTCAGCACAGGAGTGGATGGCAGTTTCTATATATTACTTTCTTAACCTGGAAAAGTGTGTTGTTTTATTTAATTCCTCACATGCTTATATAACATGTATTTTTTTTTTATATGTAGAATTTGTAACAAAGTAACATGGAGGACTTTATACTTCTACTTTTTGTAGTTTGTTCATTGCTTTTAATTAGTACATAGTAGAGCTTTTTTGGCTCAAACATTTCCTATCTAAATTAAATTCTATTTTGTCTATCTCATTGAGTATTTTTTATTTATTTACTGTTACTATTTTTTGTGTTGTTCGTGTTCTTACTTTTTCTCTTATGTACACATGTTTTCAATTTGCCTAATTAGACACCTATTAGCACAGAGCAGGTGTGCAAAGAAAGTGTTTGATTGTTGTCAGTATGTTCAGATTGCTCACATAACAGGTCAACTGAAAACACCTGAGTGGGAGAGCAGAGCCCTTTACAACATCTGTTTTCTGGCACGATTGTAATAATTTTTTTGTTATTGCTAGTATACCCTTTTTGGCCACTTATCATTTTTTACATTTTAGTTTTTCACTCCTTCTGTTGTAGTTTTCAGAATTGTGTGTGATACATATATTATATTTGACTCTTTGTTATTAATGTTCAACATGTTCATGTGTGATCTTTGTTGTATAACATTCCATTTGGAGTTCTAAGTGCCAATTTCTAGATCTTTGTATGACTGGGAATACACTTTATTTGTTTGTGCCAGAAATATACATGTACTCGTACTGCACTTAGGTACAATTATGAGGTTATTGTACATAAAGTGAGAATTTAAATGTTGCACTAACTTTAATATATATATATATATATTTCTAAAATATTGATATCTTAATGGTCTGTTTCGCAAATGATAACACTGCAATAAAGTTACTTTAACAAACATTCTGTGGATGCACAAAACCCATTAATTGTCTATGAAGCAGCTACCTACTTTGTATCTGATGACATCACAAGTTTTACAGTAACTTCTCTGTTTTCTGACTTTGAGAAAGAGTACCTGTTCACACATAATGATTGACCTTTATGACATGAAGATACATATTGGAATCCTTCTTTAAGTTAGTAGATGTTCCCACATTTCCCAACAGTAATGCAGAATACAATGGGCTCTACCAGCCACAGATGGAAGGATTGCTCACAATATTATAAAAACAACACTGACAGGGACACATCCTGCATGATGAGTACTTATACATCTGACACATTTTAAGGTTTTGTTACTAACAGTTAGCACCAATTCAATATCATGCATGGTTTGATCTGAAGTGTCTGTTTGGTGCCCTCTGCTGTTGGCTTTTCCAGATGTCCTCCATGCTGAAGCGGAGGTATTATTCCTGTCGTTATGTGGATTCCAAAGGATTTCCCCTTAAAGGGGAACTGTTCTTGAAATTGCCTGTGGCTGTGATCATGAGTCATCACAAGGCTGCACAGAGACACCGCCTACATGTCTCTTTATTTCTCTCACATGCACATCACCATATAACACCCACCAAAGACATAAAGTTCTCATAATTCTGTTGAATCAAAATAAAGTCGGAGAAAGCATTATATATAGTGGTCCTTTAATAACTTATTCACAAATTAACACGTTAGATATCATTTATCCAATCATATTTATTCGATCTTTTACACAATACTCTGATACTTATTTGACAGCAAATATTCACAAAATCACACACACACACACACACACACACACACACACACACACACACACACACACACACACACACACACACACACACACACACACACACACACACACACACACACACACACACACACACACACACACACACACACACACACACACACACACACACACACACACACACACACACACACACACACACACCTTTGTTACACAATGTCTGACCCCACAATCTCAGAAACACACAAAGATCAGGTTGCCATGGTGCACCGTTTTGTAGATCACAGACACAGAAGCTATCAATACACACAGCACAAATGGAATGACACAGTAAATATAACTTTTCAATATGATTTCTTAATTCATTTCACATGAAAAAATCTGTGTAGAAAAAAACTGTAAACAAGATCAATAATTTAAAGTCACTTTTTGTCCCTTGGTTGTGAAAGTGGTAGCTGATAAGATTTTACACCACAAATAATAATCATGCAGCTTCATTCATGATGAGGAGAGGAGACGGTGAGGAGACAGAGGGTGGGGGGGGGAGAGGGAGGTTTGTACCAGGAAAATATCAAACGTATTTAACACACAACAAAAAGAAGAAAATAAGGAACGTTTTTTACACTTTAAAATCAAACAGGTTGCAGTCGATATTGTAGTAGACGTAAGGATAATACTCCTGCACACTCAGGTTTAGGCCTGGGATGTCCATGGCACACTGAAAAAAATAAGATAAGTCTTTTAGCAAAAAAATTACCAATAAGAAAAAATAAAATAATCAAAAAGGTCAAATTAAGTATTCTGAGGAAAAACACAAAAGCATGTAGTGCCTAGCAAACATTTCTCACTCCCTAAACCCCAGGCATCGCTACATTATCTTCAATCTTTGAATTCCAAAACTTAAGAGTAAAATATGCAACTTTTCCGCATTAAAATGTCTAAAAACGACAAAACAATATTATCTAATTTGTTGAATTTGGTCATTACATGTCCAAATAAAAGAAATGGGACATGTTAGTCAAGGTAAAGCTGCCTTCACATGGTACACAATTAGCTCTTTGCTCACCATGGCGTAGGGCCTTGCAGTGAAAACAGCTTGTTAGTTTTGTTTCTATGGTTACTTTACCTGCTTGCCTGCTGTCGTTTCATACAGCTGTCAACTGATTGGTTGCACATCAGTGGCAATCGAGGTCAAAGTTAAACAAATGTTAACATCGAGCACAGCAATAGATTTGAGACGCCAAGGGTGATACCTTTTAAACCATATATTTGAACCGAATGAGGATTCAAGTCATCAGATGCCTGGATCTTAAGATGAGCCAACGTTAGCAGCAGCTCAGCTCACAGCCCCTCTGGATAAACACTTCTTTTTAAATGAAAGTGCTGTATTTGTTGTCACTGGTTTTAACACACGGATCCATTTGCTTTAGAGAGGAGACCTCTGTGGATTATTAGAAGATTCTGACTGCAGTGGAGGTGAAGAAGGCTACTCACAGCATCTCACCCTACTTCACAACTTCACCAAACCACATCTTCTAACTTATTGTTTTGATTGAAAGATCTAGAAAAATACATATTGTCAATTTTTTTTTAAAGACAACTACGTATTTTTGGCTAATACAGCTATATACCTCAATTAAAAACTATTATAACATACATGTAAATAATTTAACAGCATAGATTGTATGTGATAAGGTAATATCTGCTGTATTTGAATGCAGTGCCCAGCTTTGGCCATGAGAAGGCGCAGCTGTTACTCTCTTCATTCCTACTTTATACAGGATGTATTACATTACATACTATATAGTATAGTAGAATACATTTTTGGAGTTAGTATACAAAAAACAACATCATTTACCATCTTAAACTATTAGGAAGGTATTCAATAACTAAGATGTATCTTCACTATCAAAAGGCAAGAATGTTGAAACGGAGCCAAAGGGAATTAAACCTAAAAAATAAATCAGTTCCTCTATTTCCTTTTTGGATTGCATCGTTGGACACCCACAAATCGTCTTTATTTGGCATTTATAAAGTCTGGTTTCTGCTTACTTGACTTTTTGTAAGTGTGAAAACACAACACTTTAAAAAGGGCTTCGAATCTGTTTGTATTGTGACCAAAGGACATGCAGCTTGTTCTGCTGTTGACATGAACGGGTCTTCAGCAAAGGACTACAATGTGAAATCAACATCTAAAATAACTACAAAAAGCACATATTAATGCATTTTTTATAAAGAAGTCAAAGGTGTAAATCTATATATATTTATGGTAAATAATAACTTCTGCCATTTTCTGCCGAATGTCATAATTTTGCTACAGGCCTAGTAAACACATGAACAACACTTAAAGGTGGGGTAGGTCATTTTGGAGAAACTAACTCGAGTGCGCTAGAATTTGAAAATACACAGCCGGAAAACATCTGCCACTTCCTCACAGAGCCCCTCCTCCAACACACACGAACGCGCACATGACCAATGAGGGCGCGAGATAAGTTTGTGCACAGATGGAAGGCTGACAGGCAGGTCGGCCATCCAGTTACTTTAGCCGGGCCGGCTCAGATGATTGGTCGTGCTTTTTACAGTATTACGGCTTCCACAGAAGATGTTTTTTAATGGATTTTTTGTCAAAGCACTTAATATATTCATTGCTATCGGGATGTTAAGAGCATTCCATGGAATATAACAAAATGTGTATCTCGAGCCGGTTTCTCAAACTTACCTACCCCACCTTTAAGTCAAATAATCAAAATAATGATAATTATTTTTTAAACAAGTACATAAGAAAATGAAAGAACAGAGAAATAAAAATGAAATGCTGACAGTACTCACATCGATGATGGCGGAGGCGCTGCTGTCCAGATGTTTGTACAGGTCGTTGAGAACCTCCCTCAGCCTCTTCATGGTCTTCTTGCTGGGCTGCAGCAGCATAGCCTGGAAGTTCACCGGCAGCCCGTATCTGCAGGAACACACAGCTCAACTTTTACTGCTGTCAATGAAGATTACACTTGGGTTTATAAGTATACGTTGGGTGATATTCATTTAAGACTGTATTTCAGATGACCTTAAAACAGATTCCACAAAGACCCTCAGAGCTTTGATGTGAATCCATGCGATGAAGGCTTCACTGAAGTTCACTTTGAGCCATCGGACCAGAGGGCCCTGCAGAGACAGATTAGGGTTAGGATTTCATTTTGATGTGGCAGTTTTACAATCTGGCCAAAACAGGAGAAGAGTAGTACAAAATAAACTATGCTTATCAATAATATAATTACTACAAAATCATTGGTATAGTGGATAACGAGCATGTGTGGTTCAGTATAAGCCTTAGGCCTCAAGTACAAATGTGCAACAAGCACGTTTTCAGAGCAATGCATTGCAAAGAGATCTCAACCTGAGATTGAAAAATGATTTGAAAAAGTATTGCGGTTACATCACTTACAAACTGTTTCTTCTTGTCTGTGGAGAGCCGTGTCATCTCCTCTTTGTCGGCCTTCAGCTCCTCCTCATTGTACTGGAAGTCTCTCACTACGAACCTAGAATAAGATGTTGAGGGCAGAAATCATCCACTTTTGATCAGCAGTATTTCTGTTTGTATAAAGACACTGATATAAACCCTGTGATCACTGTCCAGCTGATATATTTAGTCAGAGCTATTTCTATCTGCCGAGCAGAGCGACTTCTTTCAAAATAGAAACACGTTTCACACCTCTTGATAGAGATCCATAATGACAGTGTGTGTGTGTTCGCTGAGTGTGACCACTCTTACTTGTTCTCCCTGGCTTTGTGTTTGAAGTCATCAACGGCTTTCAGAAACAGAGTGACGCTGAACAGTCCGCTGTCATGGTCTTCAAACAGCAGACTGGAAGAGAAGACAGGAGCCTGTTAGACTGCTGGGAATCACTAACTGTACATAAATGGGCATATAAATACTCAATATATAAGTATATGTTGAAGAGAGACATTTTTTTTTTTAAATGTAGATGAAATCTAAATGTTGACAAGAAAAATGATAGTAAAAAAATTATTAAAAAATATATAACAAATCACTCAAATAAAATAAATTAATTCTTGAAATGAATTCACTTAATTTTGATTTAATTTGAAGCAATTACAATTAAATTACCAAAAATGAAATATGTGCAGAAACCAGAATGTATAGTGGATGAGCTGTGCGACGTTTAAAAAGGTAGCATTGTACAAGAATGCAAATGTGTAAAATATACAATT
The DNA here is from genome assembly GCF_902827115.2 of Pseudochaenichthys georgianus. NCBI lineage: Eukaryota > Metazoa > Chordata > Actinopteri > Perciformes > Channichthyidae > Pseudochaenichthys > Pseudochaenichthys georgianus. Next base: position 17,710,057 of record NC_047518.2, read on the forward strand.
TCTAATGACAAATTGCCTAAAATGTAGTTTGACATGACTTACTGTGAGGATCGAGGCACCACCATCTCAGCCAGACCTTCATATGATTTCTGCCAATCAGTGTACGCTGCCCTGAAAGCAAATAACAGGGGGACACTAAGATTTCTGTGCCTCAGGAAGAATGCTGCCACAGGTTGCTCATTTAATCATTTGCATACAGACACAACAAATAACCCTCACTTTGGTACCACTACCAGCAGAGTGATGAGGTACTCGGAGTCGAGCACGAAGTCTTCCTTCTTCACGATGTCAGCCAGGCTGCGGGTCAGCAGGCTCCCCCTGGAGGCAGAAAGTAGTGTTGCAACATCATGGACGCCACCAAGAGAAGTTGACAAAGCATTTCAGAGTCGCAGCGACTTTACAGATCGTGCTGACACGGTCAATGGTCTGTGGAGGAAATGTATTTTGCTAAGAGGAACTTCGATGACAGTTTAGAAGGGCTTGTCTTACTAGCAACTTCCTTAAAATGTCTAAATGTTGTGTTAGAAGTGCCATTTGTACATTACTTACACATTCTTCCTTTCGAGGTTCTGCAGGTTTCCCTTCAGGTTGTTATAAGCCGATGCTCTGGACTTCAAGTCATTGTCAATCTGGGAGACTTGCTGTTAGGGAGGGGAAATGTGTTTGAATGATTTATGACTCACTAATACAAAACACATGCTGTTCAAAGAGGCACAACTCCTCAAATAATATCCCTAATAAGTGTAAAGTGATAATAATCAGGTTACATTTATTTTCGTCTTAACTAAATCCACTTCCTTCTAGAATAGAACTCTTCCGTTGCAACATACGTAGATACTATGTGGTTAGAGCAAATAGTTGTATGACAAAGTTACATTTGGTTATTGAAAAGCTACACACAAACAAATAATGATTGAGCAGCATATTCTTTTTAAATAATAACGTGTAATGAAATGTTGAGAATGATTTCTCATCATCATTATTCAATACATTTTGGACCTGGAGTTATGCTAATTATCCAATCAAATCAGTCAGACACATCCTACGAAGCCACCACTGGAATCTAATTCTACAAATGTCATTACACTGATAATATTAGTTGAGCTTAATATGTATCTGCCATATGAATTTGTAGATTTAGGATCATAATAATATATTGAAACTAAGTCAGAGACCTACCTTTGAGATGATTTCAGAGATGTTTTTAAGTGACTGTTTGATGGGATATTTTGCCATGTCCCATTGGAATCTTGTGATGTAGGTGACAAGATCAACTGAAAAAAAGACAACAAAAGAGTTTCAGTCTATTCTTTTGTCAGACAGCTGGGTAGGGCTAACATTTTATAACAAATCTGATCCGTCAGATAGTTGGTGTTTTCTAACATTGTTAAGACATTTAAGAGCATGTGCTTTGAGCTCTTATCAGTATTGCACAGCTAACCTTGCGTTGCATTATCGGACAACTTTTTCGGAACTAAATAATGTGAAATAAATAATGTGGACAAAATGTTCGGTAACCATCACTGTACCTCCGTTGGCCAGCAGGTTCTCCTGAACTTTGTCCCGACTGTCTTCCAGCACGTCGGCCATGTACTGAGAAACCTTCTTCACCACACTGTGAACAGCCAGGAGACATGAAAACACGCCGTGCCAACACACACTGCACGCACAGAGCCAGCGTAGACCACACAGTCGCTCTGCACCACCTCATCACACACATACACACACATCAAAACCGTTCACATATGCCTGTTAAGATAACTTCCTGACAAGGCCATTTATAATATGGCAGACCTGCACAGTTCAGGGTTTTTATCCACACTCTTCCGCAGCACATCAAAGCACAACTGTGTCTACAGATGTGAAGCCAAAAACACTGAGAGCCAAGTCACATCTCAGGCCTAAAAAGTTCTTAAGAACATCTGCCGCTTAGGCTACATTTTTCTATCAAATCTATAAAGAAAGAAAATGTAATTGTATATATTAAGGACACAAAAATAACGTACATTATACCAATTAGGGCAGCCTGATTCGCAATATTGGAGGGATTCATCTTTTTTTAAACAATATTCACATAATTATGATATACAATTACAATTTTTTTTCTTTATTATGTTTTGTGGTTTTTTTCTATAGTCTGTAGAATACACTTTGTAGACTGGGACTTCTCTGCAGCACCACAATACTTCATATGTTTTACTTTACTACATATTGAGATGACAGCATTTTGGATATTGCACTAGATTAATGTGCATAAATATTAATGGGAATAAATGTAAGAAATTATTTACTTAGACATGTTTTATGGAAACTTCCAAAAAGAGACTAAATTGATGACAGGCTGTATTGAGATAAGTGAAACCGGTTGGCCTGCTACTCTTTCTCACCCTCTTGGAGATCGCTACAGCAAAGCTAAGCTCAGGCAGTGTTGGCTGTGTGTGATCGTTTGACCTCAATGTTTCCAAAACACTATAAATTACACTCAAACATACTTGCAGCACATAAGTCACTGGGTGGAAATATGACTCAAGAAAGACCTGCTGGTGTGTCACCCAACTGTAAATTGCCAAGTTTAGACTGCGAGGCCCGCTAGCCTCAGGCCTCTGTGAAATTCCTCATCGTTACAAGGTGAGGGAAGGGATTAGGAAAAGGAAAAGCGGGTACATCAGAGAGCGCTGCACAAGAGAGGAGGTTTGTTTCATGTCCTATCAAATACAGGCCTTATTCATAATGATGAGCTGAAAGATTTGGACAAAATATCTATAAGGGATTATTTCACTGATGTTACAATTGCAATATGATTCAGGATATTGGAGGGAAAGATCATTTTTGCATTATTGTTTTATTTTTCCAAATTAAAATATGTAATAAACTGATCATAGAGTGATGTTTTGTCAGGATCCATACCAAACTTAAATCTGTAAAATATGAGTAGTAGGGAGAGATATCTCTGTAGCACTAAAATGCGTAAAGGGGCCCCATTATGCTATGGGGGGCTTTCACTTTCCTGTAGTTTGTTATATAGGTTTGTGTGCATGTAAATGGTCTGCAAAGGATCAAATCAAAGTTCCCTCCAGAGAGAGTTTCTCTCCCACACAAAAATGGTTTGTTAGCACATATTTAGCGTTTTCTACGAGTTGGATATTGCAGTAGTCCTTATTGGGATTTTGATTAAATTACTATAAATTGTTCAGCCCAAGACAATATCAGGCATTCTCCAGTCAGAATACAGCAGGTAGCTTACCTATCCACAAAGGAGTCTAATTTGGCCAGTTCATCCGACAGCCCAACCAAGACATCTAGGGTCCCCACCTGTTTGTGAACACATAAAGTGAAACATCAGCACATCATGACTTCATCAGATCAGACATGATATTTGTGTCGTTTTGAAGCGGGGTCAACCAGGGTTGTGTTTTAACAGTGAAATCTGAGGTTCACGCCGCCTACAGTCACATCCCGGGGGCCCAATGTGCTTATGATGGCGCCTCTTTGTCCAGAGCCACTGATGCATCGCTAGCAGTTCTAGGAGAACGTTACTGGCCCGTGTGGCTGCGAGGTCAGTGGGGTTACTTCACCTTCTGCACGGAGAGGAATCAAACCATAGGAGCGGAGCTGCTCTACGGATGAAAACTTTACCAAACTAACGCTTCAACATGCAGGCAACGGATCTGTGTCAAGACTGCTTCCCATTCACACAGTCAGCTTATTCTTGACAGTGGATATATAAGGTGAGTCATTTATATATAACTTTAAATGTAAATCAACCATTACTTTTTGAAAAGGGATGAAAGATCACTATGACTCCTGCAAGAAATACAATGACGTGCATATTTAACTATTCAAGTCCATAGATGCAAAGTAATTGTGTACTTCGGCATGTGAAAGAAAGTGTGATGAATCCATTCTAACCTTGAGGTCAGGGATGTTGAACTTGTGGTTGGTGGACAGGTTGTTGTTACGAGTGGTGGCTGCCATCATTTGATCCCATGTCTGCTGGCAGGTCTTCTCTCCCGGGGCAGAGATCAACCAAAACTCAGTCATGGTTACAGCTCTGGTGCAGCTAGAGGAAACTGAGAGCAAAACTGAAACTCAGACTTATGTGTGCTGTGCAACAGTTAATACAACATTGAGAACCAGTTAGATTGTCTTCTTATCAACAGCACTGCAGTACAGGTAGCACTGTATTTGCATAGCTTAGTTACATTTTAGCACTAACGGTGTTTACCACTAAGCAAGCTAAGATAGTTATGATAGTGCTCAAAAGAAATGAACAACACAGCCTCTAAGCAATCCTCTGGTTGAGTTTAATTTGACACCGATAAGAACGTGGTCTGAAATGATAGAGGTGTTTTAACAGACTCTACTATTTAAACAAATTAAAGTTTCCTTAGACACTCAAAATGCCAATTTCCTGACTGCTTACCAATGTTACAGAGGCATTATATGATTTTAACATGAGTGTATACAAACCGAAGCTAGCAAAAATATGGTTACGGTCAGGCAACAGGGATTGGCTACCGTTAGCCACTTAGCTCTGCTCACAACAACACCAACACAGCGTCACTACTTTGCTCACCTGTGAATAGAAAATATGTCCGCTAACAGTGGGGAAATATAGCTGTGAATAGCGTTTCTATGGCTCGATAATTTTCATAGTTGCCGTAGTTTCAATAGAGTTGTTGAGGTCTCCTGACAGCAGCATCAGAGTCAGCTGATCTGAGAGGAACCGGAAGACCTCTCACTCTGCTAACCCCTCAACAGCGAACACAGCTGGTGGACAGCGGGTACTGCAGGCAGGCCATCTGACATCGTGACTGTAATTCTGATTCCTGTGAGTGGGTTCGATGTTCAGGTTTGAAGCACTTGAGCAGGGTAGATGCTCGTAAACCTGTTCGAAAGAGGCCAAACATTCAGATGAAGAAGGTAATGCATGTTGCAACAGAACATAGAACAGTAGACTTACTGCCAGTAACTAAATTGTCCTTAATCTTTTCGATTAATGCACTTAAGAATTTAAGATTTAAGGTATTCCTACTTTACTTTCCTATTTTAATTTGCTGTTATCTCTAATTTTGGAAAACAAAATTTAATTTTGTACTACTTTAAATGTATTTGATAGTTACTCGTTTATTTGCAGTTTCAAATTCCTATTGCAAACAATACTCAATAAAATAAGCCTCATAATTTGATGTGACATTAGGGCAGTGGTTCTCAAACTTTTTCTGTCAGGCCCCCCCTTTGGAGAAAAAAAAAAGTCGGGCCCCCCCAACACAAATAGTCACGTAATGGGCCAAGTTAACATTTATTAAAATACATCAATATGAACGTGAGCATTCCTTTGCTAGAACAGTGATAATAAAACAATGCTTCATAAGTCTGTGTGGTCAAAAAAAGAAATACATAATACAATTATGCAATCCCTTAGAACAATAAGTTATAATACTTTGCCACTTTGCAATCTGTGCAAAAAAATGAAAAGAAAGAAAATGCTGATATTTGGCAAAACAGTGTGTCTTATCACAGCATTAGTGGCTGCAATGAGCCTGTTTTGCACTGCACATTTCTTCAAAACGGGGTTGCAGGCTCAGTGGCGGGCCCAGAGATTTCTTTTGGGGGTGCTGTGGGGTAGCTTGACGTTTTATAGAGGGTGCTCAAACATTTAGGGTTCCCATTGAAAATTGGAATTTTCTGTTACAATGAAGGCTCGATAATCAGCTCACGGCATATAGGTGTAAGCAGTGGCGGCCGGCCCATAGGGGCGCTAGGGGTGCCGCCCCACCTCTTCCAACATACAAAAACAAATATTTAAAAAAATATTAAATAAAAAAATATATATTTAAAAAATTTTTTTTTTAAATATATATATATTTTATATTTTTATTTTTAATGAACAAGGTACATATCATTCAATTGGTATCAGTAAAATGTATAATCTACAATAAAATCTCGTTTAAAATTGTATTACGATGTCTAAAGTTACTGATAAGTCACATGTTTCCTGCCTGGCCTTGCCCGTGGCATTAGTTTATCATTACCGGGCGCCGTGCAAGGAGCCCCCGAGCCAAACAGCAGCAACCAGCACGTTGCAAAAGTCTCAATAGTAAACTGTGCCGCCGAAACATAATTTCAGCCAATCAGCGCCGTCAAATATTTTGGTCACGAGGGCGCTCACGTTGGCGCCCACGTTGCTTACGTGCGTTGACGTGAGTTGTTTTTTAGACTCGTGAGTGACCAAGGTGACGCAGTAGTTGGATGAGAATGGCTTCGTGTGCAGGTGGAGTCGCCGGACCTCGGTCCGCACCCAATTCCGTGCAAGAGCTACTCTCCAATCCTTTCGAAAGGAGAAGTTTGGGAGATAAACTGTTGCTTAAAGACCTTGGACCGGACCAACCCGATTTGTATATATCGCAGCAAGCTCGTGAAAAAGACAAAACGTATCAACGAGGCTTCTCACGTAGCTGGTACACCAGAAAGGCATGGCTAGCTGGATGCAAACAGGTAAATGCTGTCTTTTGTTTCCCATGCTTGCTCTTCAAACAGCCGGGGACAGATACGATGTGCCCGTGGACTGTGACAGGGGTAAACGATATGAAGCATTTGTCCGAAAAAATTAAAAAGCACGAGTGCACGAAGTAACATATGACCTTCAAGCTAGCCATGCTAGGCAAAGCTAACATAGCATAACAACACAGCCGTTAGCACTTAGCACTCAGAGCTCACAGCTCTTCATATCTGTTCAGAAACTAGACAAAAGTTAAACTTGTACAAACCACAGACTGTCTGTGTCATGGCAAATACAGTCGCTGGTTTATTTATGTCTGTATAGGCCGTTGTTGTGAGTGTGGACGGTCGGAGCATATATAACCTTAGCTTAGCCAATTTAGAAAACACGCATTTTAAAAGGTTTTTCGCCTGCCGTCTGTCTGCAGACTTGTCAAAGCATTAATTCATGGTTTTTACTAACCGGTATCAGTATGTTGTTACTTCGGCATCATTTTGAAACGTGTATTACAATTAAATCACGGTCAAATATGTTCATCTTGTTGTAGTTGTAGCCCCCTTGCCAGCGATTCTCTCTCTAGTTTAGCATACTCAGCCCGACTCAGCCTGGTTGTTCCTGGCCCTAGAACCACGATTTTATGGGGCCAGAAAAACTGTGAATTAGGACCCGCTAACCGGTACTAGGCCAAGTGGAAACGCAACCAAAAACGGGCCCCGCACGGCTCGGCACGCTTAAAGCGAGCTCCGCGCTGGAGTGGAAACGCGCCATTACATCACCAGAAGTCCTAATTTAAGGGGTCATTTCTCCCAAAAAAAAATATTTTACTCACTATATCAACAGCCCCACCAAAAATATTTGGGGAGTGGACCTAATATAGAGGGGTCCGGGGGCATGTTCCCCCGGGAAGATTTATTTTTAAATATTGAAGTTAAAAGCATCAATCTGGTGATCTATGGATACATCTCTCAACATCCATTTGTAACAGAACTGTAAACAGATTTACTTTTTCTTTATGGATATTTTACAAATCACTCCCCTTTTAAACTTTATTCTTTTTTTACTGTCATCTAGTATTTCATACCTGTTTTTTATTGATTCTCTTATTTTTTTATAACTATAATGATCATATAAACGTGTGCCTCGGAAATAATTGTTTACATTAATCGTGACCAAACCGTTTGAGACTCGGCCACTAGCTCGCAAGCACCAGAAGCTAACAACAATCTCCGGTACAGGTGCGCTCTCTCTCTCACGCACCCACACAAAATGGCTCGTTCCACGCACACACAGAGCCGAGCTTGAATGAAACACAGAGACCCAGACGTACTTGTACTGTACTGTATCATATTCTTTTCGAATCAATAATCTTTCAAAATATGATTTTTTTTTTTTTTTCAAACCATTTTTCCTCCTGGTCTGTCGCGCCCCCCCTGTCATGCCTCTGCGCCCCCAAGGGGGGGAGCGCCCCCCACTTTCAGAAACACTGCATTAGGGTGATGTAAATATTTGTAATCCATATATAATTATAACGCAGTAATAATATATATGCAATCCAACATAATAAGTACATTTACTGATTATAATACTTTTTCTTCTGTATAATTTTGAATGCATGAATTTTACTACAGAGTATTCAGTTGCAGTGTTGCTACAATGAACACCACGGTTCACTCCCATAGAAAATGATTTTATTCATTATATTGGCAGACGTTGCAAAACATCATGTTTCTACATAAATGTAGGTAATACAAAACATTTTTAGATATGGAATTTGACCAAATATCCTGAATTATAGGATGTGATAGGAACTCCAGCCCAGACTTGTGCGTCAGTCAACATTCCAAGGGCATTACCTTCGAGAGGGACCCTGACCATTTTTTATGCCAAATCAACAGCATTTGAGGCTCTAGAGTTACTACATTTGGAAGAGCCGGGTCAAGTTTCCTGACTTTGGGTGTCTCCTGCACAGAATCTGAGGAAAACGCCCCCAAAGGACATGTTTATAGTCCAGTGGGTCTGGGGTTCATTGTTTGGGACACAATGGTTGGTCTGACTGGAGCCAACCCCGACATCAAACGGCAGGTTGAGTTTGCCCATGGCTGGCTCGAGGCCAGTCTGCAGGGATGTTATCAGGTCACACACATGCACACCACACACACACACACACACACACACACACACACACACACACACACACACACACACACACACACACACACACACACACACACACACACACACACACACACACACACACACACACACACACACACAAGCACGTTATTGTCAGTCAGTCTGAATCCAGATTACTGATAAGAGTCTGTTGTGTGATCTTTTCATGTTCAATAAGAGAAAAAGTGTTGTTTCAGCAATAATTATGACTACATTTAAAAATAACAGATTAAGAAACAATTTATATCCTCTCTCACGCATATACCAATTAACTTTGTCCTTGCATCGACTGTCATTCAAAGCTTCTAACACAAATGTGTGATCACAGATTTGTACCAAAATTTAGTTTATAATCACAGTTGATGGCCTGAAGTATTTGAGTAGGATGGAATCATCACAATAGCCAACAACCTGTTTCTCCTCAATTGTCTTGTTTAGAAAAAATGCTGCCTGAAAAGTAGTCAATAACTGAATAAAGATTTATTGGCATTTTTGCAATTAATATAATCAATTGGAGGGCGACATTTAATACAAATATAGTTTTTCCTCGTTTCAACAAATATTCCTTCCAAATAAAAAAGGAATACATCAATTTCAGCATTTAGTTGGGATTAAACTCAATTAAATTACCCCCATACATGTTTGACGCTATTTCATTTATTAAAGTTTTGGTTGCCTTTTTTTATCAAAAGCATATGATATATGATCATTTTCTTCTGAGAAACAAAATGCTTTAAAAGCAAACCACATATCAATAACTCAAATACTGACACACAGTTATGTTATGAACTTTCTGTGATAACGTATTGTATCTTGGCAGAGAGGAAACAGGGGTGAAATGTGCACCAGTTTGAAGAGTGTGTTATTGTTTGACCATCATAGTATATCTCTCATTATCTCTTCACCACTGTGACACTATTGTTAAAAATGACATGTTCTGGGACAACCCATAGATAGGTACTTCCTTTGAGGTGATTTTAAAATACATTTTTGGGTGTGTTAAAGATTGCACTGGATTTTCATAAAACAGATATTCATCAGCATTCCTGGAATGAGATTGGTTTTGTGTATTTGTTATATTCCTGTAGCCAGTTGCTTTGTGTTTCCCTGCTTAGCATTCAGATCGGGGAGCGGAAAAGTTTGTTTGGAGTTCCTTTAACTTAGCAACATTCTTTGGAAATAATAGCTGCTGAGTGACTTATCAACACTTCCAGCAGCCTGTTGCATAAGTGCATTTCAGTGTGGGTTTATCAGTCACTCAAGTCAATTTAATGAATAAATAAGTTATTTTTCAAGCAGGCAGACCAACTGTAGATTTAAAAATTATATATATATATATATATATATTATTTTCTGCTTATGAATGTGCATACCTTTTTATCTCACTAATGCTTTTTTAAGTTCAACCTCAGACAATATGATAAAATGGTGTAGCCATTATACAGTTACTCCATAATAACCACATTGGCCTATAAACGACAATTTAAAGGGGTATAGTCATTCAAATGTGTGAATATTGGAAGTGGAAAATATGAAAAATTACAATATTTTAGAACATTTGAAATGGTGGGAGTTAGTTTAGTAAATGTGAAACTGCACAACATATGTAAATGCAATACAATGAATATTGTTTTTTTACTGAGTGTATATTCAAATCCAGAACAGTGAAAAGTAGAAGCCTGCTGTGAGTGTGTGTGTGTGTGCTCAGGCTGAGTTCTGCTGTGTCTCGCTGTCTCGCAGACCCCATGCCGCAACCAGGAAACGACACCAGTAATCCAGCTCACACTGTCCGCTCCTCGATCCTCAAAGGGCGGAGCAGCGAGCCCCGCAACGTCCCACCAACACGGCACCCAGACCCCACGCAGCATTCTCATCGGTTTGTCATTGCTGGTGTCCTTTTCTGGTTGCTAACAAATGCCATTGTAACACAAAATCACTGATGTTCCGCTGTAACGGGGGTTGACTCATCAGAACAGAGTGGGCGAGCTGACCAATCAGAACTCAGTGGGCTCATGGGGAGGGGGGCAGGAGCTCCAACAAGGCGTGTAGGACAGAGTGAATACACATACACACACATACACATACATACATACAGACAAAATGAGAAAAAAAATCCAGAAAATCACATTGTCTGATTTTTAAAGAATATATTTGCAAATTATGGTGGAAAATAAGTATTTGGTCAATAACAAAAGTTCATCTCAATACTTTGTTATATACCCTTTCTTGGCAATGACAGAGGTCAAACGTTTTCTTTAAGTCTTCACAAGCTTTTCACACACTGTTGCTGGTATTTTGGTCCATTCCTCCATGCAGATCTCCTCTAGAGCAGTGATGTTTTGGGGCTGTCGCTGGGCAACACAGACTTTCAACTCCCTCCAAAGATTTTCTATAGGGTTGAGATCTGGAGACTGGCTAGGCCACTCCCGGACCTTGAAATGCTTCTTACGAAGCCACTCCTTTGTTGCCCGGGCGGTGTGTTTGGGATCATTGTCATGCTGAAAGACCCAGCCACATTTCATCTTCAATGCCCTTGCTGATGGAAGGAGGTTGTCACTCAAAATCTCACGATACATGGCCCCATTCATTCTTTCCTTTACACGGATCAGTCGTCCTGGTTCCTTTGCAGAAAAACAGCCCCAAAGCATGATGTTTCCACCCCCATGTTTCACAGTAGGTATGGTGTTCTTTGGATGCAACTCAGCATTCTTTCTCCTCCAAACACGTCTAGTTGAGTTTTTACCAAAAAGTTCTATTTTGGTTTCATCTGACCATATGACATTCTCCCAATCCTCTTCTGGATCATCTAAATGCTCTCTAGCAAACTTCAGACGGGCCTGGACATGTACTGGCTTAAGCAGGGGGACACGTCTGGCACTGCAGGATTTGAGTCCCTGGCGGCGTAGTGTGTTACTGATTGTAGCCTTAGTTACTTTGGTCCCAGCTCTCTGCAGGTCATTGACTAGGTCCCCCCGTGTGGTTCTGGGATTTTTGCTCACCGTTCTTGTGATCATTTTGACCCCACGGGGTGAGATCTTGCGTGGAGCCCCAGATCGAGGGAGATTATCAGTGGTCTTGTATGTCTTCCATTTTCTAATAATTGCTCCCACAGTTGATTTCTTCACACTAAGCTGCTTACCTATTGCAGATTCAGTCTTCCCAGCCTGGTGCAGGTCTACATGTTTGTTTCTGGTGTCCTTTGACAGCTCTTTGGTCTTGGCCATTGTTACAGCCGCTGCTACCTTGTGCCCTTAACTCTGGTTGTGTGTGTAGATGTAAATGAGCTGTGCAGTTCTTCTGCTATAATTGGCCGTCCCGACCTCTCAACATCCGCGGGGATTGGACAGACGTCACCCAATCCCTGCTCGCTTCTGCCACGTCATCCGGGGGAGGAGTATAAAGGCTGGGCACGGACACCATTCGGGAGGCTCTGTATTTTGTCACAGACGCCTCAACCCCCTCCTTGTGAGAAAGCCTTCATTCCGTGATTCTGTTAGACTGCTTAGCAGTGTGTTTTCTGTGCCTTGCTAGACTGCTTAGCAGTGTGTGGTAGCATTTTTGTGTGTATTGCTTAGACCCAGGTGAGTAGCGCCTGTAGATCAGCATTCTTGTGTGTATTGCTTAGACCCAGGTGAGTAGCGCCTGTAGATCAGCATTTTTGTGTGTATTGCGTAGATCCAGGTGATTAGCACCTGTAGACCCGCACCAGCTGTGTTCTTCCACAGTCCATTTTGTTTATTGTTTTGTTTCCACTTTAGAAGTGAGATTTTCTTTCCTTTTGTATATCTGGGCAACTCTCTTTTGGAGGCCCCGTTTGTTGGATAGTGACAGCTTGACCTGTTGTTGGGCCAAGCTGTTTGTGTACATAATTTTACTTAGTTGCAGTAACAAATAAACCACCGGTAATGTATACCAATTCCAATCTGGTCGTGTCGTGTCCTTTTGGTCCCCCTAGCCCAGTGTTTCTCAAACTGTTTCATAGCAAGGACCACTTAACCAATAAAAAAAACACTTGCGGACCACCTAACTCCACAAATGTCCAAAAACACATCGTTTTTTACAAATCACCTGAAAATGGTACAAACAAGTGGCAACATGTGTGATGAAGGTGTTTATCTGGGCTATATCATGCAATCGAAAGTGAAACTTAAGCTCGTTCAATTGCGGAGATATTCCCGCGAGAGTGCGAAAAACTTAAATAAATGTATTTATTTCAAATGTGAAATTTTACCAATATACTCACGGACCACTAGGGGGCTTCTCACTTTGAGAAGCACTGCCCTAGCCCAATTGGGAACGTAACAGCCATAGTGGAGTTTGTAGGTGACCAAATACTTATTTTACCGAGGAATTTACCAATTCATTCATTAAAAATCCTACAATGTGATTTCCTGGATTCTTTCCCCCCATTCTGTCTCTCATTGTTGAAGTGTACCTAGGATGAAAATTACAGGCCTCTCATCTTTTTAAGTGGGAGAACTTGTACAATTGGTGGCTGACTAAATACTTTTTTGCCCCACTGTATATATATATATTAGGGCTGTCAGTCGATTAAAATATTTAATCGCGATTAATCGCATGATTGTCCATAGTTAATCGCGATTAATCGCAAATTAATCGCACATTTTATATCTGTTCTATACCTTAGAGGAACATTTTTCTTTTTTAATACTCTTATCAACATATGAGTGGACAAATATTCTTTATGCTAATGTTTATTATCATTTGAACAATGACAAATAATTGTCACAAAAAAAAACACAACAACCTCTGAACATTACAAATATTCGCCTCAATTCAACCTGGAACCTCTCTCATACAATAATACAATACAAATGGTGGTGTGTGTGTGTGTGTGTGTGTGTGTGTGTGTGTGTGTGTGTGTGTGTGTGTGTGTGTGTGTGTGTGTGTGTGTGTGTGTGTGTGTGTGTGTGTGTGTGTGTGTGTGTGTGTGTGTGTGTGTGTGTGTGTGTGTGTGTGTGTGTGTGTGTGTGTGTGTGCCTGGATGCTGCAATCATGTTGCGCGCACTGAGTGTGCTGACTTTTCGTACAATGTCCCACTGTCTGGCTTCCTGCATAAAGTCAAGTGCTTGGCGCAGTTGTGGCGAAATCTCGCTCCTCTGTTTTCATTTAAACAGCTCCTTATATCCGTTAGCGCAGCTAGCTAGCACCAGATGCTAACAACAACAATGCACGGAAGGTCTCTCTTGCTCGCTCGGGCCACACATACACACACCCTCCCGGTCCTCCCAATAGCCAGTCGGTGAGCGAGGAAGTGTGGTCTGCCACAAGCGGGCGGCAGGAGCGGGGCTGTCAGCATCAGCTTGTAGATGGTATTTTAAACTCGATGCGCTCTGAAACTAAGGGGCGGCCGAGGAAAAAAAATACACATGCGTTAATCGCGTTAAAATAATTAGTGGCGTTAATTTTTTACATATCCTGTAAAAAAAAAAATTGGCTAAAAATGTTTTTTTAACGATTTTTTTTCCAACTTTTTTTTTTGCCCAATTTTTTTTCAATCATTTTTGGAAATAAATACATACATGTTCAAATAAGTGTAGAAACCAAGTCGAATTTGTCAAATGTATTGAACTGGTGATCACAGTTTGACAGCTATAGGCCTACAGCTTTCATGTGTGGAGGCGATTCACAATCAGGCCAGCTGTAGAGAAGACCCTCTCAGCTGGAACGGAGGTTGCTGGTATAGCAAGGTATAGCATATAAGTTTAATTTGGCATAGTTTGACCTCTACACCGCACTCACTAACCTGGTCGAAATATTTCCACACATTACTCCTTTTTGACGCCATGTCTGTTGTGTAGGACTCTTCTTGGAGTGTAAATAATTACCGGACTATGACTGGTAAAATATGTTGAATACCGGCAAAACTAAATCTCTCCAGTCAAAATGTCTATGTACTTTGCCGCCACACACGGTTGCCAAGCAGCGCGCTTCCAGCTCAGCTTCAAAAGTTGAACATTGCTCAACTTTTGAATCCTGGAAATCCTGGAAATCTTCGCTTCGCTCCCCCACAATGCAGTTCGGCGAAAAGCGAGGCAAAGTGACGTCATCCCCATTCAAAGTCAATGGGCAGAGAAGCGTTGCAAGCGGTGGAAGATTCGTCTAAAGCTGCTGTGTGGACGTACCGTTATTGTTGTTTAGGCTGGCCACTCATGTGTCGCGAGTGTTGACAGGGGGCGGGGGAGCACGCGGCGTGCGTTGCCGCTTCAACGCTTCTGCCCATTCACTTTGAATGGGGTGACGTCACGATTCGCCGAACTGCATTGTGGGAGCAAAGCGTAGCTTCTCTCGCAGTGCTCGCTGCAAAAGTAGAGCAATGTTCTACTTTTGCCGCCTCGACGGAGGTGTCAGCCAATCAAATCCCGCGTATGCAAATCTGACAGTACAAGTATAGCCAATCAAACCGCGTGTATGTTGGGAGAGCCAGACCGCAGTTATTTCCCATATGTCAAAAAATGGAGGAGAAAATTATCGTGGCGGTAGGGAATCACCCGGTACTCTATGACCAGTCCCTCTTTACATACAGGGATACAAACCGGAGGAGCCAGGCATGGGGGGAGGTGGCAGAGACAGTGGGTGAAACTGGTAGGTTTTCGCTTGTTTGGGGAGTTTATATCCAGTGTACTTCGTTTGAATGGACAGCTAGCAAGCATAGACAGTATATTTAGCCAGCATGGATGTAGCATGAATGCTTTGCTTTGTATGTCCGGGGCGGGACATTCATGTGATTGGTTGTTGCTCGCGTTGACTCCCCAAGCTCAAGACACGCCCACCGCCAAGCGGCAACGCACGCCGCCGTGTGTAGGGACCGTACGGTACGTCCACACAGCAGCTTTAGACAAATCTTCCACCGCTTCTCTGCCCATTGACTTTGAATGGGGATGACGTCACTTTGCCTCGCTTTTCGCCGAACTGCATTGTGGGGGAGCGAAGCGAAGATTTCCAGGATTCAAAAGTTGAGCAATGTTCAACTTTTGAAGCTGAGCTGGAAGCGTCAGCCAATCAAACACGTTTATGCAAATCTGACAGTAGAAGCGCTAGCCAATCAAACCGCGTGTAAGCAGGGAGAACCAGACCGCAGTTCATTTCCTCATATTCCAAACGAGAAATTACGGTAGCAAATCACCCGGTTCTTTACGACCAGAACTATTAACGGGATACAAACCGGAGGAACCAGGCATGGAGGGAGGTGGCAGAGACAGTGGGTGAAACTGGTAGGTTTTCGCCTGTTTGGGGTGTATATATATATATATTGCTCGCATAAAATCCCCGGGGTTTTTTGCTTTGTATGTTGGGGGCGGGAGATTCATGTGATTGGTTGTTGGTCGCGTTGCTCGCAAAAAATCCCCAAGCTTTCAGAAACGCCCAGCTCCAAGATTT
Source organism: Pseudochaenichthys georgianus (assembly GCF_902827115.2). NCBI lineage: Eukaryota > Metazoa > Chordata > Actinopteri > Perciformes > Channichthyidae > Pseudochaenichthys > Pseudochaenichthys georgianus. The sequence goes on from NC_047518.2 coordinate 17,726,132, forward strand.
TTGAAAAGCTGCTGTGTGGACGAACCAGCGCCGGAACCTCGCAACGGCTGCGGAGCTCATTTGCGCCACATTTGGGCCTAAAATGAGGTTTGAGTCTGCGTGATCTGCGTGTAGGGAGGGGCAGCAGCCATATCATTAGCTAGAACTAGCTAGATCTGATGGATTTGGACATAAACGCGAGTGAAGTATAACCGGACACGAGAGAGAGAGATCAGCACCTGCAGCTCTGCCCGCTGTGACCGGTGAGCGGAGCAAAACACACCTTAAAGACGTCACCTAACACATTTAGCTATGGCACAGTCGTATACATTGAATTATTCAATTTGATAATATGTAATCAACTTAGGCATCACTCCTTTTTTAAATAAAAATATTCATAACTCATATTCGAATACATGAATAATTATTTGAATACCTGAATAATTTCGAATATTCGATTAATCGTTCCCATCCTAATATATACATACATTTTTGAAGGTGCCTTATTATTTTCCTTTGTATTGTTGTAACATGCTGTTTCTTCCTCTCTGTCTGGAGGCTTCTGAGTAATCAGGGTTCCTGGGTTGGGACTTTCTAAGTATGTGTGTTGATGTAATCTGTTTATAATGTTTGCAAACAAGAATTCCTGCTGCACAATGCAGCCACTGGAGTATTTGACCTGAGGGTGGGTGGTGCACATGTCTCGCTGCCGCATACCCAGCGGCTGTGATTGGCTATTATGATCCAAACAATGGAAATCAAACATTGTGCTTTACTGGAAGCCCCTTAGATGCTATGTGTGATTAGACTTATATATACATAGTTCATTTAGTGTTGGAGAAAACAGGCACAAAACACGGAACAGCTTTTGTGTTGCAGGAAAAGAAAACCCCTGCAACCTTTACAATGGACTCCAAGCAACAGTTTTAGTGAAACAAATGCTGCTATGGTTTATTATTCATTAAGGAGTGCTCAAAACTCGCCTAACACACCAAACAATTTTAAAGTTATGTGAATTCGAAACGGTGCTGGTGGTGGCTAAAAAACAGGAAACCATGCTTTGTTTATGATCAATCAGGATTGTAAAGATTTAGAAGATCTTGCCTTTTTTTCATGGTGTTGAATCCTAGAAAAGAATAAAACTTAAGAGTCAGAGAAAAATATTCTCATGTCTATTCCAAGCATTTCTATTTGGGTGTATTTGTGTAAGTTTATTTAGAATAGTATTGTTTGTCCATGCCCTCTGTAATAATTCCTTGAAAAGACTAAACTGAGGGAACATTTTGTCCCAAAAGGCTGCACAGACACAGCTAAAAATGGACTTTGACTTCAGGATACATGAATGGATCATTACAAAAAGACCAACTCAAAGGCAAACCCAATACACATGATGATAGATATGTTTTACAATATTTAAATAAATAAATAATATTGCAAATATGAGTTAAAAACCCTCAAAACATTTGACACGGAGAGTTGAATTGGGGGATTTCAAGCTCAGGTCTGTGATATTTAAGACCAAGATGATGTCAGTTAGGATAGGTATAGGCAAAGAATCCCCCAGAGAAAAAACTCTCCTCCTCCTCCTCCTCCTCCTCCTCCTCCTCCGTCGAGGAGGGAGACATGCAAATTTATCTTCTTCTGCCCCAGACCCGGACCCTGAATTCTCAGAAGCGGGCACAACTCCTCAAAGTCACAACAACAAAAGCAAAGGGACAGAACAATCCAGTTAGAGCTTGAACCTGGGGCAAAATGCATGCATCCATGTTCTTCCTACTCATGGGACTGGAGCTTTGCAACTGTTGATTTTGACTAAAGAAAACAGGAAGCTTCTGCAAACAATATTGGACAGCATTTTGTCCTTATTGAGCCATGGGAAACACAATGAAGACGTAACACAGGTAATTCTTGGGAAATTGGATTGTGACCTGTTTAACATACAGTAGGCTACAGGTTATTATCTATAAATATAACTTGTAGTCAACCAATATATGATTGTATTGCTGGACATACATTTTGCTGTGTATTTCTAGAATTGTTCATTTGTATTGTAATAATTGTTATTCTTTTTGTTATGTTTTTATCATTAATACGATTATTATTGTTGCTGGGCTATTCATTGTAGAATTAGTATTCATTTATGTTTTTGTCAATACATTTCATCATTATCAGTTTCTAAAACTGAGGTCGTTGTCTTTGGTTTTGACAGCTCTAAACCCCGCCCATCTAAAATGCATCAAGCTCCCCAGGCTAAAGTCAAAACAGGCAGGAACATGTGCGTATATAATTTATTAAGTTATGTTGAAGATAGATTCATATTTACCGATTATATTTGTATCAGAGCGATATGTGGGGCATTGCTTTTCCACAATGGTGCTTTGCGTTACATAATCAAACCGTTTGCAATATATTTATTAATTCAGCTTTTAGTTTGATAAATTAACCGGATATCTCGCTGTTAATGTTAGTTCTTGACGCTCCTGTCTGTCTGTCCGTCCACCTCCACTCTCGACCTCCACTGTTGCCTTCCGCTCAGTCGTCACAAATAATCCTACGACAAGATTGCATCAACAAAACGCTGAAGGATAATAACTCTGGCCGGTTCACCACGTCCATGGCAGTTATCCTTTTCTCTTCTAGTAACCCCACCACTCTTTAAAAATTCCGCCTAAAAAGAAAAAGCGTTCTGTCCCCTCTTTTGGGTTTTCAGCTAACGTAAGTAACGTTAACGTAGCTAACCGCGCTGTTAGCATGCTATGAGTTTGTTTATGAATTAACCGTGTAATTTAGCCAACAATACATGCTAGCTGAAATTAGTGAAAGATAGCGTAACAGTTGGTATAATTTATATTGATTAAATTAGTTACAAATTGTTTTTTAAACAATATTCACCTCCTTTTTTGCTAGGTAGTTAACGCTAATGCTAAGGCAACATGACCTGTTAGCAAGCTAGCTAGCCACCTGTATGTCAGAAATGTTAAATGTGGTTTGAATTAGTAGAAGGGGGATGCTTGGTGTTTGGCTAATCACCCCGCATGAGTTTGAAAATACTATTGTGAATGAACTTAGTGACAATATAAATGCATTATGTTAATTACTAAAAGGGACTATGATCCTAGGAAAGGGTAAGATTTGAAACATTAACAAACAACTATAATAACGGAAAAATGTGTTGCATACAAAGTAAACCATTAACTTATACCAAAATGCAAACCCAATGCTCTGCTTCTATTGGCTTTTAACCCTCCGCACTTTTCCAGTTTGATTAATGCTTCTTCAACCATTTTACAGATTTAATTGTATAAAAACGTCCTTAATGTTAGGATAGACTGGAGCATTGTGGGGAAAGTTGCTTCTCTGTCAGTAATTGAGTCCTTTGTGCTCTCTTTTCATCTGTTCTTTTGCAGGTGTACAATAATTACCCGGAAGATCTAGGGTCATCGCTTCACCGAGAGCCATTTGACTTCAACGCGGAGCCACCTTGGGATCCTAGCTGATAGTGGACGGGTTCAAACCAGGACTCATCCATGTGAGTAACGTGTCAGTCGTTTTGTACTAATGCATTGTGACAAATGTTTTCATCAGACTCGTTGACAGAAAGAACAAAACAAACAGGCTATATTTTATTTTAGATTCTACATTTAAGATCTATTTTCAACACTTCTATTAAAATAACAGGACAATGTGTTCTGGACTGCTTTTTGCTTTTTAGCTCTTCTTTTTCTCTCATATAGTCGCAGATATTACGATATTCATATTGCTAATAGTGACTGGATTTTAGTGAAGTTCTCTCTGCAGGATAATGTCACTGTAAACCATAAACTGATCATTATGCCATTAACCAGTGTGAGAAAAAGTTTTTACAGAGTACTTGTCCATGGACAAGTGAGTTTGGCAATTTACTTGTCCGAATACATTTTTCACTTGTCCAGAATGGACAAAAATGTGGGGCCACTGGAATCTTCTTCTTCGCCATCGTATTTTACATTTTCCCACGGTTTTTACGACACCGCTAACGTAAGTGAGCGGTAAGCTTTTAATGCATCACACATAGGGTTGGGTATCGTTTGGATTTTAACGATTCCGGTTCTGCTTTTCGATTCCGGTTATTTTTGTTTCTCGATTCCGGTTCTTTGAGAGGGTAAAAATAAGTCCCATGACAAACTGGGAGAAAAATCTCATCTCACCTCACCTCACCTCACCTCACAATGTCACTTGGGGCCCCAAGTTGGCCAGGGGCGGCCCTGCCTGCAATACACATGCTGCAGCTGCTCACTGTTTGTAAAAGTAAATAAATAGTATTTTCATTTCAATAATGTACTTTCTATACCCTGCTTCATAAACAATACTGACATCCCTGTGCTCCTCCGAGTCTGGGGGTCCGGGAATGTGAGGACAGGGCGAGGACACAGACAGGGAGGCTACTTCATAAAGGAAATGGCGGGCAATATTAACAACATAGGAGTTAAAACGCTTAATAACCTTCATTATGTGTTAGAGAAAGAACATAAGAAAGTTTGACAAAGATTAGGCTGTTAAACGGGCAGAAAGAGTGTGTGTAGAAAGAGAGAGAAAGACGCTGAGCTGCACCGCGCAGCGATCAGCTGATACGGAGCATAGAGAGAGAGAGAGCTGCGGTCCGCGAGGCTCGGCCTCGCCTCCTGTCCTCACAACTCTTATTAATCCCGGTACCGGACAATTGTTATTTGTTCCCACCCCGCTCCGCCCCGCCCCCGTCTAACTGTACAGAAAGCAGCAAGATGCATTTCCTTAGGAATCGACAAGCAGAACCGAAACTAACATTTCTAAACGAACAATGGCGGGCACGTACAATTTGCGAATGAGTTCTGCCTTTTGTAAACTGAATGTATCAATAATTTGTCAATAAATCAGGCCGAAAAGCGTCACTTGTCCGCCGGACAAGTCAATTGAAGGATCTACTTGTCCGATATTGTAAATAACACGTCCCGGACGGTGGGACGTGTACTTTTTCGCACACTGCATTAACATCATCACTTATTTCAAGAGAGTAATGTTATCACCGACTTGCCCTTGTCCCTCTGTCAGTTCATGTGTGTCAGACTCTAAACAAATACATCTGCACAATATTGTTTATAAAACTGATCAGACTTTGGGGGAGTCATAAGCACAATGCCCTTTTTTTGACAGTAGCCCCGCCCTGTCTCAGTTGCTTCAGGCTTTCTAGGCCCATTGTTTTCTCACTATTTAACCTCCCTAACCTACAGGCATGTCCCATATATTCCACCCCAGACTGCTGTGCCTCTCTGATTTTGTTTTTTGTGCAACATAATTGAAAGTAAAGTTGTGACATCAACGCCGCCAGTATTGTACTTTATTTAATGCCTTCAAAAAGAACCTTCACGGGTCACCAGTTCCGGGATTAATGGTGATTGTTGGGGGTAATTGATGGTAAAGTGAATGAACTCTGTGCCCCAGACTCTGTTTTGACAGCGGCTCTTTAGAAGAATAGGCCTCTTCCACAATGCTGTCCTGTAACATGCAGCCTGCGCTGTGCTCTGATTGGATACTCCCTGAAAATGACTTTATTTGCTGATCTCGTATATAATGTCTTGGTTCCAGCTTCTCTATAAACTAGCTGGACAACATCATTTGAAATGCATTATCCATATATGATTGAATTGTTTGTGAATGTTGTGTTGACTCTTCTCGTTTTCTTGTACAGTTTGTTGCTAAAGTCTAGGAACCCAGGGGCTCAAGAGGGTGTGAGCAAGTACACTTCGGACTAGCCAAGTTCTTTATGCCTGTCGGATTAGAAGAAAACGGTTGAGAGGATGAAAGGAATCGCTGATGAACCGCAGTATTCTGTCGGTCTGTTGGAGGGAGGCGCAGCCCTCTGTGACGTGATTGACAATCATATTTATGAACAATCTCTGGTAAGGGCCTCACTGCAGCAACATGTACATTTAGCACACACTTGCAAACCTGCATTTTGTACTTTTCAAAACACCTTTTATTCTATTGGCCTGTTTACATGTGGTAAGTCACAATTCTGACAGACTTTAGCGAAAGCTTGGAGTTTGTATTTTTACTCATTCATTGACATGTATTTTTATTTCCTCCTCAGACTGAGAAGAATGCATTCTTTGTAGCAGACCTGGGAGTAATAATGAGGCAGCATGTTCGCTGGCGAACCCACATGGCCCAAATTAGACCCTACTATGCTGTCAGATGCAACAGCAGCCCAGCTGTTATTGAGGTTCTTGCTGCCCTCGGCGCCGGATTCATTTGTACCAACAAGGTACTTTACCACAAACTGGTTGTATCACTGTAGTCGGTTCAGGTTTATCCACAGGAATGTGTTGGATACAAAGATAGTACAGTACATACCGGTAGCTCTATATTGTTATTTATATAGTGTACTTATTTTGACGTTTTCATTTTGTCTAATGTTGCTTATTGCACTAGTTGTATCTATGTTTTAACATCTTTTTTTGGTGTCTTTTAGCCAGGTTGTCATTGTAAATAAGAATTTGCTCTCAATTGACTTATTGGTTAAACAAAGGTAAAAAACATCAGTCATAAAAGGGAGTTTAAAACAAATCTGTTCAATATTTTAGCACTTCTTCTCCTACGAGAGCCTGTCTACCTTTTTTATGTATTCTTTATTTTGTCTGTAGTAAACCATGCAGGATGTACCTGGTATGATCATATGTCTATTAACTAGCCCACTTACACATAATAATGGAATAATGATCTGTATTTATCTTTTGTGTTACAGTCTGAGCTTGAGCTGGTGCAGAGCCATGGTATTCCCTCTGAAGATATCATCTACAGCGGTGTTTGCAAACAAGTGTCCCAGATTAAATACGCTGCTAAAAACGGCATTGACCTCTTGGTGTGTGATAATGAAGCCGAGCTGCGCAAGATTTCTCGCTGCCACCCCAATGCCAAGTAAGAGCTCAAAGAGTGTTAGTACTGGTGCCAGTGATCATGTGACCTGAAAGCTTCTAGTTTAACATTGTCAGGTAATTGGCTTTGTGCAATCATATGACCTTTTAGGAGTCATTAGAATCTGTCTTGCAGGATTTCCCTTTAAATACATTCTTCTTCCACATTGGGTTTGCCAATAACAAAATCTTTGCCAAATCAAGCTTTAAAAAATGATTTGGTTTCAGGTGCAGTATTTTGTGATTTAATGTGTGTGCCGTCAACTCATTCTGATTTTGAACCACTTATTTATTTCTTATTTTGTCAGCAAACCACTAACACAGATTGTTTTTTTAATAAAGGCTGCTGCTACAAGTTTCAACAGAAGCTTCCAGCCAGGGCGACGAGATGAGCATGGCGTTCGGCTGTTCCCTCAAGGACTGCAGGCGCCTGCTGGTGAAGGCCAAGGAGCTGGGGGTGCAGGTGGTGGGAGTCAGGTGAGGCCTGAGAATGACTGACGCACTTTGAAGAAACATACTGATATGTGGAATGACAGCAGCTTTCTTTACCTCAGCTCTCTCTGGGTCAAAGATGAAGTCTAACCTGCTACTGGATAACGTTTTAAATCCTTGTGAAGATTTTACATTTTGATCATTAACTTTCCCTCTCATTTTCTCGCCCAAGGTCTCACATTTCCAGCTCCTGCGAGGATGACCAGGTGTACGTTCATGCCGTATCTGACGCCCGCTGTGTATTTGACATGGGAGTAAGTAAATATATTATTGTAGTTGCGCTTTTCAGTCCTGTGACCAGCATTTCATTGCTTTGTAACACACACTGATGTTTTGGACACTTGTGGCAGCTTAAGAATTACTCTGTACTTTGTTTTGGTTACACATTTACAAGCGTTTTTCTGCTTCAGGAGGAGATCGGTTTCAACATGAATGTCCTGGACATTGGAGGTGGCTTCAGTGGCTCTGAGACCCAGCTGGAAATGGTTACTATCTTATCTGCCTTTCACACTGATCAGTATTACCTTTTTTGAAAACAGTCAGTCAGCAGTCTTTTGAACATTTAAGGAGAAAAATTATGATAGAATTAAGTACAATTCATAATTTCAATCCATTATTTAGAATGTACTGTTATACAGTTTTACATTTAAATGTGCATTTTACATTATGACACCCATTCATAGGACACTAGTCTTAGATTAGAGTAGATTGATTGATTGATTTGATCTAAAATTGGGAAATGGTTTTGTTGCAGCAGATTTCAACACATTGGACATGAGTTGAACCTTTAATAAAGTTTAAAGGGGACCTATCATGCAAAATGCACGTTTGTACGTCTTTTATACATGAATATGTGTCCCCGGTGTGTCAGGGAACTCACCAAGTGTCAGAAAACACAACCCTCTCTCTTTTCCTCCATACCCAAATCTCTAAAAACGGGGCTGCAACGGATCTAATACAGACTGATCCAGATTTGAAAAGTCAGGAACGAGGAGCTCCGCCAATATGGCCAACTCTCCACCTATCAGGGGAATGTGGGGTAGGACCACGGCCGGCCATTGCCGCTAGAAAGCGCTGGAGACACTGTAGTACATATGCCAGGCCTGTAAGTGGCGCTGTAGTCTGCCACAAAAGCAGCGAAGAAGACTTCACACGCATGGTTGCCATGGTTGCCCTTCTGTTTATTCTCCACTGTGGCTCTTTTTCTCCTTCCCCGAGGCAAGCGTTTGCTCCTGCTGCTGTAATACAATGCAATCCCTCCCCATCGAGACAAGCGCTGTAATTCTCTCCGGTTTGCCACCAGCAGATGACAAACACCCACCTCTCCGCCTCTTCCAAGGGACAAGAGGACCGTGCGGCAGAGTTTCAGTTAGATTTTTTTTCAGCGGTCAACATGTCCGTTAAAGTTTAAATCTTCCGGACAAAATTAGAAAAGTTTTAAAACAAATAAATAATGACTATATAATCATATAAGAATAAAACACTGAGGACGGAGATCTCTTTTTCTCCCCCTTTTCTGAGAGCCAAGCAGCTGATCTCAAAGCACCCGCCCCTCTCCTGCAGGGGGACGTGGTCAGCTGCAGCTCATTTGCATTAAATCTACGTCACAGAATCAGCCCCTGCAAAGACAGGGCTGGAAAGAGCAAATAGAGCTAAATGAGGCATGGCTAAAATGCAGGATCTGTTTGGTATTTTGAAAAAAACACTATTTATATTAGGGATGCCCGATATTGTTTTTTTGAAACCGATAACTTCCTGCTTCTCAAGACCGATCACCGATAATAAAAAAAAATGTACGCCACTAATTATTTTAGCGCGATTAACGCATGTGTCTTTTTTTCCCTCGGCCGCCCCGTAGTTTCAGAGCGCGTACCATCTACAAGCTGATGCTGGCAGCCCCGCTCCTGCCGCCCGCTTGTGGCAGACCACACTTCCACGCTCACCGGCAGGCACCGACTGGCCATCTGGAGGACCGGGAGGGTGTGTGTATGTGTGGCCCGAGCGAGCGAGAGAGAGACCTTACGTGCATTGTTGTTGTTAGCATCTGGTGCTAGCTAGCTGCGCTAACGGATATAAGGAGCTGTTTAATTGAAAACAGAGGAGCGAGATTTCGCCACAACTGCGCCGAGCACTTGACTTTATGCAGGCAGCCAGACAGTGGGACATTGTACGAAAAGTCAGCACCCTCAGCTCGGATAGTGCAACATGATTGCAGCGTCCAGGCAGCTCCGGTTCGAGCATATGCCTTGAGTTGCAAAACTGGCAAACTTCTTGCCTTTTTCAAAAGCCTCGTTGATAGGTAAAAGCCCCGGTGCCTTTGCAGCTGGCTTTGGATTTGCTGCTAGTTTAGCAGCGCAGGCGTCTTCGTACGCTTTTAACACACCATCGTAGTGATGGCGATATTTCAGGTGACTGATCAGGTTCGAAGTATTGTAGCTCGTTGCCTTTTTCCCTCCTCGTGGAACTTCTGCATTACATTTGTTACAAATAGCAAGCGAACTTTCTAACTCTGAAACTTTGAAATAGTCCCATACTACGGACGAGATGTTTGTTTACTGTCCTGGCTTCACGGCCGCACACCATTTACGTCACAGCCAGGCATGAGTTAGGGAGCGCTGGATTTGTGAAGAACTCCCCTCTTCCTAAACCACTAATACCACAGTACTGGCAAAACGGGAGGAGCCGAGTGAAAAACAAGCGCCCCTCATCCCAATCCACCCACACTGCAGTATTTTTTCTTTTTTTTACCCAAAAAATATATTGTATATTATCGGGGCTATTAATACTTGTATCGGGTTTATCGGGATGACGTCATAATTCCTGATATCGGACCGATAATTATCGGGCCGATAATTATCGTGCATTCCTAATTTATATACTTTATATAGGTATGGCCCTACAATATATTGTTCAAATATAGCATGATAGGTCCACTTTAATTAAACAAACAAATGAAATATATACATCCTAAAAAAATGCATTTGGTTAATGTATAAGAAAAATAATAAAATAAAATAAATAATTAGATTCAAGTCCATCCTTTTTTGGGGAGTGAGAAAGCCACTGTTCAAAGCCTGACACCTTGATCAGATTAAGATACACTTTAAATGTAACATTTAAAGGTCTACCCATTTTGGTTTCTAATGTCTCTAACACTGTCATATGTTTTGCAGATCAATACTGCAGTCATGTCGATGGTGGATTTATACTTCCCTCCTTCTACTGGTGTTTCCATCATCGCTGAGCCTGGCAGCTTCTTTGTGTCCTCTGCATTCACTCTGGCTGTGAACATCATCTCCAAGGAGGTGGTGGCACGAGACCGCCAGGACCAAGCACGCGGTCAGTGGCATGATATTCTCTCAGGGTATACAGTGTATTACAGGGTTGCCGCGGGGTCTTAAAAAGTCTTAAATTTGATCATCAGAATTTAAGGCCTTAAAAAGGTCTTAAATATGATCAAAAAATATAAGAAAGTACATAAATATGATTTAGAAGGTCTTAAAAATTATCGGATTTGAAAGGTACTTCTGTGTAGCGATCGCGTCTAAGTGTTTTGGGGGAAATGTCCGGGCTGCAAAGTAACCAGTACGGGAAGAGCCTTTCAGTTCCCCCCAACAATTTGTATTGAAATCAATAAACATGGAACCAGTAATCACTAACTTTGTTTTCCCCGGCCCCTTATTGGAGAACACCCAGCTAGTAACCTAGCAACCAAGCTTCAGCTAGCGGCAGTCAGAAACTCATGTATCTTCGAATGTACTTACAAATAAATATGGGGAAGTGTCAGTTCAACCGTATTTGGTTGGAAAACATCGAATTTAGTGCTTGGTTGAAACCAGTGGAGGGGAACGTGTTTGAAGCCTGCTGCACCTTTTGCAAACAAAATTAGCGTTTGTTTTGCTAGTGTAGAGTTAGCTAGTGCAGCTACTCCCGCAACAACACCGGGGGACCTCCGGGTCACATTTGAGTCTACGTCAACCAGTGGTTGCGTTAGACTTTTTCGTTGTCCGTCATTTTGACGGACAGGATCGTAACATTTCCATTATTACCCGTCATTTTATTTGATAACGTTTTTTAAGAGTTTTAATGATGAGATGAGACATATTTCATATTTATGTTTGGGTACTGGGTAGGGGTGTAACGGTATTCGTCCCGTACCGTCACGGTTCGGCACATGCAGTCACACGGCGAATACGCCTTTTTTTTTTACGAGTGGGAAAAAAGTCTGTCCTTCAGGGTAGTATCCACTACACTATTTCTAATCCAGGGGGCGGTATTGCGCCTAAAAGCTGTTTGCCAGCCACCCTTAAACAACAAATGAAGAACAAGAAGAAACACAACAACAAAACGAACTAAATACAAGAAGAAGAAAAGTTAGTATGGTGAGTTCAGATAACACACAGGAGCTAGAACCCACCTGTTTCTTTTAAATCAGCTGTGTGGGAACATTTCGGGTTCCCTGTGGACTACAATAACGATGAGGTGTGCGAGTGGTAGATCCGACGAGGACGGTGTGTCGGCGTTGTTCTACAGCGGGGCGGTATGCTAATGGGAACACACGCCAAACATGCTAAATCATATCGGAACCGAGATTTGCCAATCACCGGAGCCCGCAAAAGACAACAGCAGTTCAACAGCTGATCCCCGCTGTTTTTAAGAAGCCAATAGACATGAGAGCCGTGAAACCAAAATAAATAACGGAAGCTTTTGGCATATGTTTTTCAACGACTTTGCGCTCTTGAAACACTTTCTTATTATTTATGATGTAAGACATTCTTTTTAGTTTTACAGCTTGATGAAACCTTTTTGTTTGACATCAGCCATTATAGATAATATGGCCATCTGAGTGTGTGTGGTACTGTTTATGGTTTGTTTTTAACTGTTTAATACAGTTAATTATTCAAAATGTCAGAGTTCCTTATTTTGAAACTGAAACTTGCACTACTGTTCAAAAATAAATAACAACAAACCTGGAATTATGCATTTGGGACTTTTTTTTTGCTTTTTCTTGTTGTACCGAACCGTGACCCCCAAACCGAGGTACGAACCGAACCGTGACTTCTGTGAACCGTTACACCCCTGGTACTGAGCAAATGTTCATTCATTTTTTTTTTAATGATTCATAGAGAACTTTTAAGGGCATGGAGAAAAAAACATACCGACCGTGTGGTCACTTTTCATGTCAACACGAACATGAATGATTTATTTTTTCCTGCACTGACGGCACAGCAGAGGGGGGCAGAGGCCGCTAAAAACACGCGACCATTGTGCCTAAACAGGCAAATATTAACAATGCCATAGTTTTTAAATGAGACAATTACAATCAAAATATGAACAAAAATGTACAAGAACAACTCAATTGATCTGCTGTAGCCTGAACGCTGATTTCTGCATCGTCGTGCACCCTCGGACAAATCCGTTACTCATCTTAGCTTCTCGACAGATGTCGCAGAACATTTTGCCATCTTCCGGCTGAACGTTGTCAGTTTTATTCTTACTGGCTTGTCCTTCATCCTCCACCGCATCAATCCCTCTTTTCACCTCGTTTATCCACACCATCACAACTACTGGGCTTATTAAAAAATCTTCGGATGATCAGCTGCCGTGACATTTTGCGATTGCTAAAGCCGGTTAAACAACGAGGTAATCAACGAGGTCAAAAACAAGACTAGACAATAGCTACTTAATATACACACACTCGCCACCAACTGGACAGGGGTGTGAATGACTAAATAATAGTTACAGACTACAGTAGAGTACAGTAGATCGCCCTCAGTCTACTTGGCCACTAACGATGTAATATAATGTGGGCCGCTGGTGGGCATTTTGAGCTGTTCCGAGTTGTGTTCTAATCCGTCAAAATGACGGACTGCTTTCAGATTTTTTCGTCATTGTTAGAAAAAATCCGTCATTGACCGAAAATATTCGGTTAACGCGACCTCTGACGTCAACCCTAAAAGCGGAGGTGCTGTGGATGCTAAATACCGTAGCTGAACACCAATCATACAACAGCATGAAGACAGCTGAGCTCTGACTATAGCTCTTGTCACACACACACACTTTTTGTCTAACACGCCAACACAGTTCAGTGTGCTGTTATGTTCAGTCATTGTTCTTATGTTGAACATGAATTTGTAAGTAATTATGGGACGAATTTCTTCTTTCCTAGCAATTTTCCTTCATACTCTCTTGCCGTGAAATAGGTCTTAAATTCTATTCAAAGTGGTCTTAAAAAGTCTTACATTTGAGTTGGTGAAAGCTGCAGGAACCCTGATATTAATAAAGATATTAAAGCTTATTTTGATATGACTTTGTGTCTGTAGGGTTTCCCACACATAGACTTTATTTAGGTGGGCCGCCCAGGTATATTAACGTCCGCCAAGTGATATTTCGTGACCCATTTAGATGTATTCTTGTTTTATCCGTCCGCGAGCACGACGCCATCTGGTGATCGATTAACTACCCCTCCTATACCCGTTTGCTCTGCTATCGTGCGAAGGGTCTGCTTTATGCACTCTGCAGTAACTCCGCTGCGAGGCTCCGGCGGCGAACCCCCCCCCCCCGTTCATGACCGAGCTCCGCTAGCACACACACTCCCCCCCGTTCTCGGCTCCCACCATAAGTATGGATGGGTACCGAGCCCCGGTATTAAACGGGCCCCGGGGCTGAATTATTAAAGACCGTGGTACCGTTAAGCTCCGACGTTAGCGGTCTTTTTATCGGTACTGGAGACATGTAAAAAATATATGTCGTGTATTATTGCTACACAAACATTATATTGCAGTTTTAGTGTCGCCAACTCCGTTTCTAACACGCAAAAATGCTTCTATGATTATTTTTAGTATTTTCGATCTTTCTCCCCCTCCTGCTTGCGAGGGGGCGGGGCAGTTTACACACACGCAGCTGCTACATGCAGCAACACACACACACACAGCAGAGATGGCGGAGAGATCTAAGCGCTCCGAGGTGTGGTTAAACTTTACCCGTCTCGATGCTCGATGCCTAAAGTGCAATAAGAGTTTAGCATGTAAGGGCGGTAACACGAGCAATTTGTCTAAACATTTAACAAAAGTGCTCCACATTCAGACGGAGGAATGCACCGTGTTCGACTGTCTTTCTAGCAGCTCTGTAGCCCCATCCACGAGTAACGTTTCCACGTCAGGTGTTATGTATGCTAGCAGCAACACACGGAGTTAACTCAATTATTCAAACATGGGTTAATGATTAGAGGTAACAGAGTTATTTATTTTGTTAGTTTTGTTCACAATTTGTTTAGTTAGTTTACCTTATTTTTTTCTCCAAAAGAACCGATAAAAGACCGGACCGATAAGCGGTATCGATAAAAGTAGTAGTACCGTTAAAACCTTAACGATACCCATCCCTAACCATAGGTATATTTCAGATCTGTGGGAAACACTGGTCTGTATACAGCATACTTTAGGAACATGAGGAGGACTGTCAGGTGCAGTAATATGCATCATTACAACTAAACATGCAACGCAACTATTGTATGAAATATGCATCATTTCAAGTCAACCAGTCAAAGAGAACTGTTCAAATGTTTGATTTTGTATTCTTATATGAAACAAAATATAAAGCGCTCTGAAAAATGAATCCATTTCTCTCTACCTTCTCCTAAACAGATGATCCGTCTCCCAACGATGAGCCAGAGTTCCAGTACTACATGAACGAGGGGGTGTATGGATCATTCGCCAGCAAACTCTGTGAGACGCTGATCCCTGCTCCATCTGTTCACAAGGTGAGTCTCAAAGACTGTCTACATTTCTTTCCTTAATTGTATACACATCTGTTAGCTCAACATTCTAATGAATAATAATCTGTGATGCTTCTCTCTCATGCTCTGACTGAGCGATGATAGCTGATGTAATCAATGGGGAAAAAACTAATACGAAATGATACCTTCATTGTAATTAATCACTTATTATCAGGTACAGCTTTTTATAATTTGACCAGTGGCGAGCCGTCAGGGCCCTTTTTTTCTATTTTTCATTAGTTGTACCAAAATAACTTGATTGTATTTAAAATAATATTTCCAAAGAAATAAATCCTTCGAATCTGCCTGTTCAGTTTCTGTTTGAATGTGAAGGGTTAAATGAAAGAAGCCCGTCTCTGCGAGTTACTGTGAAGACAGGAGCTGATTGGTGGTCCTGCTGTAAATTCACAGAGGGCCCGCTGCAGTAACTCAACGAGAGAGTTATGTCAATCATATCTTCCCTCTAAATGGGTGGGCTTTGTTTTCGGGTCAGAGGGACTAGGTATAAAAGTCACGGCTCGCCACTGAATTTGACAATATTGAATTTAACCTGAAAAATTCACAGATGATGAAAAAAGTCACAAACAAGCGTTAAAGACGGAAATCAAAACGTTTATAAAAGGTGTAGGTAGGGTGAGATAAGAACATTGACATGCTTGTAATAAAGCCTCTGTTAATAAATAATCCCTGCATTATTAATAGTCTCATCAGACTAAATTGTATTGTACAATGTTGCAGAACTGTGATCCTTTATTCGAAGTTGTGCAAACCAAACATCACTTATTGTAAGATTTTGTACCTTTTTATTAACTTATAATGCTAAAATAACACCCAACAAATCGAGCCCAAGAAAGTAAAATAAGTAAGGTTTCCAGACTTTACAGAACTGGTCAGATTTGGCATGAAGAAAATGTAAGATATTACAAAGAAACCTACACAAATAAATGATGTTCTACTTATACATATTTCTATCTGGCAACCCAGAATATATCCTGTTGAATAAGTCATGATCAAAGCTCTCATGTTAAGTTGATGGGTAAATAAATCTGTGTGTGTCAGAACCCCCCCCTGGATGCTCCGGTGTTCAGCAGCAGCCTGTGGGGCCCCTCTGCAGACGACCTGGACCAGGTGGTGGAGCACTGCCTGCTGCCTGAGCTCAACATCGGAGACTGGCTGACCTTCTCCCAGGCAGGGGCCTACACCATGGGACAGCCCCTCCGCACCACCCCCGACTCACCAGCGCCCCCTGTGTACTACGTCATCTCCTCCAGGGACTGGTAAGAGACATCGGCCATTGACGGTTTTCACATTTGGAGTGAGAAACTGAGCATATCTTCTGTGTAGATGCTGTCTTCGTCTGACGTTCATTTCCCTCCCCCAGGTATGAGATGCAGGACACTGGAGTCACCCATGAGGCTACACTGAAGAACTTCTCTTTGGTCCCTTGTTTCCACAATTCCTGCCACACAGAGGCCGCTCTGTCTGTCCCCGCGTAGCAATCATCAGACTAGGAAGTCTTTACTTTTCTGCTTTCTGCTGCTAGCTTCGTCTGGTCCACATTCCACGGGGTTGAATGGAGCCGACTGAGCAGATGTAGCTTTTTACAAACCCCAATACACAATAAACTAAGCGATTAAACCCTAAGTAGATGTTTTAAGTATGCAACAAAATGGATGAGTCCTAAAAGACAAATGCATTCTTTCCTTTGCGCCGTTTACACACACAGTAGACGTATAATGATTCTAAATGATTATATTTAACAAATCCTCTTATCTGTCTTCATTGCTTTTGCCAGTGTCGTGAAGTACAATATGTATAACTGACTGAAGCTGTGTATTTAAATGAAAACACAGTTCTGAGATATTGTAGTGTGTATTTATGAATTGAATTGGTTGTATAGTTTATTCAATTTGATCAGAGCTTGATTTCCCTTCTAACATTGATTACATGTTTTCCTACTCAGTGTTTTGAAGCTTGCAAATGAAAGCGTATTCACTCATCTGTGAACGAAGCCAGTGTCATTGTGAAGTCCTCTCGTGTAATAATGATCAGTGCAGTCTGTTCTGTTCTGGTTGAGAAGCTGAACTAGTGTTTTTCTAAAACGCTAAGTAGCTTACTCCCTGACCAGTAAAAGAACGGCAGGTAACTGTTATACTTCGACATAATAAAACCGGTTTATTATTCAGCACGCACTGCAGGTGGAACAAAGAATCGGCTAACATGAAATAACAAAGCATTTCTAATGCTAGAAACATTTAATGCTATTTCTATCAATATTTCTATGTTTGAGAATATTTTTTCAAGATCTAGGACTGCTTTTAAAATAATATGATTTCCCTACCTGTGTTTAAGGCATGATGAACTATCTGTGATCGTCAACACGAACAGCAATAAACACCTCAATGACTGGACTGAATCCCTGTGTCTGAGTTGTCATGATACACGGAACATTAACGCTTTCAGAAACTGTTTCATTGCATGATGACTTCATCCAATTCTCCTTTTGGAAAAATTATCTAATGCAAGATGATGATGGGGCTCAGTGATGTACCTGAACGCGTTCAATGAACGATCGTTCATTGAACGCGTTCAATGAACGATCGTTCATATTTTGGGCGAACGTGAACTGAACGTACTGTATTTCCGCTAGATGAACGTAATTGAGAACGCGTTCATTCTCAGCGCTGTATAACGGCGTTCAAAAGTGCGTTCATTCTCAGCACTGTATTATAACGGCGTTCAAAAGTGTGCCAGATTTCATATGCCTTTCAGCCGAAAACCCAGTTAAAACACACCGTAAACAGGCTTCAAAATAATGCGGAAAACCACCCAATCTGGCAACAGCAAGCTGCCTGTGACGCGTACGCGCCTGTCACCCCTGGCTGTCGCACTAAAATATAAATATACTAAATATATCAGACTCCTCACAACAAACAATGTGGAACCGCGGAACCGGCGAGCATTGAATGAATGAATTAGTATGGACGAAGCCGAGAGCAGCTGCAGCAGCACTCACTCAGAGTGAGACTCTACGGCAGGGGTGGGGAACCTTAGGCCTCCGGCCGTATACGGCCCGCGAGACAATGTGGTACGGCCCTCGAGGTAATTTATAAACACACGCAAAAAATAAAAAAATGAAAGAAATCTAGACCGCAAAAAAATTAAACAAGCGAGTGCCTGTTTTTCCTGGCCAAAGTCAGGGTCCTTGAACACAACACGAGCCTAACGTGTCATCACGTGGTATATGTCTCGACTGACAGGGGTGCAGTTCTGACGGAGAGCACCAGAACGCCACTCCAGCACTTCAGAAATTGCAGTACCGATAAGTCCATACACATGCCGCAGTTTCTGCGTGTCTGTGTCTTTAGTTGAAAGCCCAGTGGCGATCTGCTCATCTGTCATACTGATCAGACAGTCAATAACTGTGTTGTTATCATTAGCATCTGGTTAGCTAGCTATGCTAACGAATATAAGAAGCTTTTTCTACAACCAGTGAGGTAAAGGCACATCTTTATATGATCATTATAGTTATAAAAAAATAAGAGAATAAAGTAAACGGGTATAAAATACTATGACAGTTATTAATAAAAAAGAATACAGTTTGAAAGGAGAGTGAATTGTCAAATATCCATAAATTAAAAGAAAATCTGCTTAGTTGTGTTTGGGTGTTGAGAGATGTGTCCATAGATCTCCTAATGTTGCTCTCAAAGTGAGGTTAGGTCCCCCCCACTTAAACCATGTTCACATGGATAGGAAACTAAATACATTTGCACACATCTTGTGTCCATATCTTTCTGTGTTGGTGGTCACGCCACACCCTGCACGTGCATGCATACGCGAGTCATGGTGAGATATCTGGATTAGGAGGTTGCTTTTTCTTTGCACAGAATGAAATGAATGGGCTGTGATTTTAGTTTTTTTAAGCAGAGGTCAATAACTTGTACGGCCCTCTGAGGATATTGTAAAAATTGAAATGGCCCATTAACATCGTACAGGAGACAAATAATAGCTCGCAGCAACGTATTGAAAAAAGAACTATGAACTATAAATTAGTTCATTTTTGAAACCATGAACTTTAGTTCAACATTTTGAGTTATGAACTATGAACTGAACTAGTTCATTTTAAAATGTGTGAACTGTGAACTGAACTAGTTCATGTAGAAAGTGAACTTTCCCAACACTGAGGGCTGTATCTAGTCAAAAGCAAAGTTACTATTGAGCAGCCTATGGTTTTTAAGTCTATCATTACATGTTAAATAGACAGCACCAATGACCCTACAAAATATGCGAACAAATACAAAACACAGTTCTCTGCAAAAAGGTGTGCCAAATATCTTTTTATTACAAATGTATTTTTGTATGGCTCAAAAGAACAATACTTAACATTCTTTGGTCAAAAATCACTCGACAGTAAACATGTTTAGCATTGATTTGTAAAAGTGTACAGAACAGTATTAACAGTGGATCATTTTAGTGTAGATGCTCAGTTTGAGTAGTTTGAATGTAAACATCTTATTCAATCATCAAAGCAAAGGAAAGACTTCACATGCACATTCATCTGGTTCAGCAGTGATGTGAAGTGTTATGATCCGTTGTGCATATAACAGGCATTTCATTCTGCGTCTCCTCAGCATGTCTCAGAAGGCTTTTGTTGAAGACACTGAGCAGTGATGTCAGCAGACTGGATGACCTGTAACTGCGTAGGAAGTCTTTCTCTCTGCGAGGTGTCTCCGTGCGTGCTTGGCGAGGTGGTCGCTCCTCATGAAGCGGCTGAGGCACACGGGACAGGCGAACCTCTTCTCCCCTGTGTGGGTCCGTCGGTGGCGGGACAGCTCGTCGGAGCGAGCGAATCGCCTCTCGCAGCCCTCCCACTTGCATCTAAAGGGCTTCTCTCCTGGAAAACAGACAGTGAAGTTAGAAAATAAGGCTTTTTGGGTCATTTATTTGCTTCCCTTTCTGTGTCATCCTTTGCATTGAAAGCTGACCATTGGCTGCTTTGTAAAATGTCTTCGAGTATCTATATATGTATTGTGTATCTTGTTTTGTATGTGTTTGTACGGCAACCTTGAAAGGCACCTATATAAAATAAATGAATTATAAGGAATGCATGTACTTTTTTTAACCTTAGTGTTTTTGTCCTCAAGTCAATTTGATCTGCCCTGGTTTGACTGCTTAGGATAACATATAGTAGACATTGACCCAATTCTGTGTAACACATTTTCAGCACACTTAATTCCAACAAATACATACAAATGTTACATTTATTTCTTGAATATATAGTTATCAGTCCAAATGTGCATCAAACTATACCTAATTTAAAAGAAGTTAATAACAAAAAGCTTAAATTAAATAAACCCTCTGGTTTATTTAATTTAAGCTTTTTGTTATTAACTTTTTTTATATTATGCTATACATTAATGCTATACATTTTAACGTAGCATGCAACCATCTTATCTTGTGGCAATTAGATGAAAGAAACCCATATTTCTGATATTCAACATTTTGAATGGGGGCAAATGAAACCCGATGAAAAAAGAAGGTTAATGATGAAATACTATATTGAAGTAAAAGTTCACATTTTGAGTGGGGGTTATATCAGGTACTTATTCATAGTCAATAGATGGCGTCGGCATTCCCCCAGTGTGGAGAAGTAGACCTAAGAACCAGCACTGAATTGAACCTGTTTACTGCTGGGGATGGGCAGCAAAACATTGTTCATTGTAAGAAAATGACCACCAAAGAAAAATCAACATTAGTTTACTGCTATAAGCTACATTTATAATATTTTCAACACTTTACTTCCTGTCAGGCAGCTCTTTCTGATGGGAGACTGAAGCTGTTCTATATCCATTACTAAAATAGACAGTATTTCATATTAAATTCTGTTTATTTTAATGTTATTCTATGTACATGTATTTAAACTCAACTGCAACATTGAGCTTATTGAATTGTTATTTTTTGACATGTAAATAGTGTACTGTACTTCATCTGCATGACTTGCACATTGTACTTGTAAGACAGTCTTGCACTATTTTATTGTACTCAGTTCTCCTTGTACTATTTTATTGGTTTTTACATTTGTTTTATTATTTTATGTCTTATATTCATTTTGCATTGTTGGAGGGGCCTGGGACGATTTGCATTGCCAACACTGTAGCTACTGCGCATATGACAATAAAGACTTTGAATCTATGCTCTCTGACAAAGAAAACTATTTGACCTCTCAAAACATTGGGAGTTGCTGGTCTACCGCTACCTCAATTGGTTAGTATGTTTGTATTATTGTGTGACTATGATCAGTTAGTATTCACAAAACTCAATCATCTACCCTTTGTAATTCACTGACTATGTATAAGTACTTCATAAACCCCCCTTCAACTATCCCTTTAAACTCCTTCCTGTCGTACCTGTGTGTGTCCTCAGGTGGGCCTTGAGGTGGGAGCTCTTGAAGTAGGTCTTGCTGCAGTCCTCATGAGGACAAACATGGCTGCGGACACGGGACACCTCGGGCTGCGGCTGGTTTAGTCTTTGCTCCAACAGGGCCAGCCCAGGCGCGGGGGCGATGGCCGTCAGCTTGGTGCCCCCAGAGGTCACCAGGGCCGGCTGGACGTAGAGAGTAGGAACAGCCAGCTGAGGGACGAGGAAGAAGACCTGGGCCGGAGGAGCTGCTTGTGTTGGGGGACGGTGCTGTGGTGCAGTGGTGGGGGATGGGATTTGAAATCCGTTTGGGTTGTCACAGGCTGTGACAGGAAGAATGTGGCTGTACAGAGGGAGAGGAGAGAGCTCAGAGCCAGCAGCCTGAGATGAGTTTGATTTATCCTCAAGGCTCTTCTGGCTGGTTTCAAAAACAATTGGCAAAGCCGCAGTGTGAGATCTCTGTGGCCCGACTGCTTTAGAGTCAGACTGTTGGACAGCATCTTGCCCATATTCACAGCTAGAGTCTTCTGTATGAACGGGAGGGAGTCTGTCCTCCCTGGAGGCAGGATGGGCGCTACAGGAGCCGCTCGGGCCATCTGAAGTGTGCCGGATCACACTGGTGCACTGGAAGCGTTGCTGTGTGTGCTCATGAGTCTCTTCTGCTATTCGCTGAAATAAGGATATCGCCGGGGGGGAATGGGTGGCCTCAAAGTCGGGCGGACTGTATGGCGGTGTCATCCACTGGAAGGAGAGGAAGGTCATTAATTTTAATGGTTGACAAACAAATCTTATTTTGAATTTGAAACAAAAATACAATAGGAGTATCTAAGGGAGAGTATAAGGGACACGGATAGCATTTTCATATCAAGAATAACGTCTAAATGTTGAAATAAAATTGAAACGTTAGAGGCAAAACGTCAAAATAAGATATTGTTAATGAAGTACAATTTTTTTTTAAGGTCTAAATGTTGATAATAAATTCAAACTGTTGAGAATAAAGACGGAATATTGAGGATAAATGTCAATCTGTTGAGAATAAACTAAATACGAGAATAATGCATTTACTGAA